>NC_058337.1:14735830-15038860 GCF_905475395.1 Chrysoperla carnea
TTATCACTTGATTTAGAGGTAAATTTCATTTTCATTGCTCATATTGCATCATACTTAATGACTTTATTAAGTCGAATAAATAATTAAACAGGGTTGCGCCATTTTGAATAATACTGATTTATCAGAGTTGGGCAACGTTTGTTAATGGACATTTTCACATTGCAATATTGCGTAATTGGTAGATGTAAAAAGGGATCTGGTACCAAGAAATTTATTTTAGATTTTTTTTTAAATTTTAATGAATAGACCTTGCTTTATAGGTTATAAGTTATAATGCAATATATTTCCCATCAAATTAGATGTATTTTCTTTTGATCAACTGAAGTTTAGAGCGTATCAAAGCCAATTTTTAGCTTTTACCTGTAGAAGGAAAATTTTCATTTGTGCAGTTTTTCCACATTTTACTCGAATTTACTGGAAAACTATGCATTTTAGAGAAAAATAAATCAGTTCAAAGTTATCGGTTGTAAAATTTCCGATCGAATTGTACTTTTTTCGTAAAATCTGTGCATTTTAAGAAAAAAGTACTTTGTATAAAAGTTGTTCAGCAAAAAATTTCCAACCGATCTGTATATTTTGCTTGTTGCCAATCTTTCGCAATTTTTGGAAAAATCGATATTTACAGAAAATTTTCCGCGTTTTTTCGCAGTTTTTTAGAATTCATTCAAAAATTAAAATACATTTTAGGGAAAAACACTCCAGTTCAAAGTTGTAAGGCATCGACCTCAATTTTGAAAATTATGTCACGTAATGCCTTTTTAAATCTATAACTGATTCAATTTTTTTTAATTTAAAAAGATTTAATTTGGGAATTTGCTCGTTTAAAAATTAAATAGAGTTGTGTCATTTTGGGTAATAATGATATATCATCAACTTTCATTAGAATTAGGCAACGATTGTTAATCGATATTTTGCACATTATTGTGTAATTTTTGTTGTTTTGTTATTTTGTTTTTTTCAATGCTTATTGTTTAGTTTTAAGAAATGGCTTATTTATTAATGAGTAACAAAAATTTTTATTTTTTGAGAAATTTTTAATGAAGAAAACTTTTCATTTATTTTCCATTCAATTTTAATTTTTAAAAGAAATGATATTCTTAACGTTCATTTTAAATAAATGAAACACATAAGAATGGTGCAATATTTACTTACAAATAATATGTAATCGTCAAACGCTGAACAATAACTACTTCATAGGTTCGGATAGTAAATAAGGCTTAGCAAAATAAAAGATTATTTATTACTTGTTTGTTAAAACAAAATATTATTTATTAATGTCAAAACCAGAACAAAAAATTCTGATTATCCGTAATTAGATAAAGCTTTAAAAAAATTGAGGACTTATTCTTATTTATAATCTAGCTTAAATGATCGACTCTCTCCCAAGCTTGTTATATATTTATTTATTTTTAACTGAATATGGTGGACGCATACATATTTAGAAAATTGAATTAATTTATTCCTATCTTTAAACAAATGGCACCGTACTAATGTAAAAAATATTATTAATTTGGCTAAATTATAACAAGGTATTCTTAAAATATAACAAGGTACAACTTCTTCTTTGAGTTGTTTTAATAGTCAATTTTATCTTAAAAGCTAAAAGATAAACTGACACTTAGTTCCAGTTGACAATAGTTGGAAAATTGATCCTAATAAAAAAATAATTCTTTATTTAAAATTTTTTTTCGAAAATAGTTAGCTTTCGGAGGAAATGCGACTGAAAAGTATGTCATTATTGTATTTAATGGAAAGAAAATACGGTAGCTGCAGAAAAATGCTTTTGTCAAAAGTTGTCATGGGCAATAGAATACATTCGCCTTTGTCCATGACTTTGTCCTTAAATTCTAGTTGATCTCTAAATGATCTTGAAAATTTACTTGGGCTTAAAAGTTATTAACATAGATGAGCAACCTTTACTGCCCTTGATAATTTTTGTCTAAGTCTTTTTTTTCGATTAAATTTAATAATGACATATTTTTAAGTCGCATTTCCTCCGAAAGCTAACGATTTTCGAAAAAATGTTTTGAATAAAAAATGTAAATTTTTTTATGAAGGTTAACTTTTTAATATAAAATGTTATTCTATCTTTTACCTTTTAGAATCTCAATTTACTGTTAAAGAAACTCCGGAGAACTAGGTCGAATTTGATGTCAGAAAATGATAGCCCCCATCAAACTCAGCAATTTTTGATAAGTAATTTAAAGCGTATTTTCTTTTACGCTTATTAAAATATTTTGTATCTATCAAAAATTAAGCCATATATTTTAGTAGAACAAGCCCGGTGATAACACAGGTTCTCGTTTTTGGTCTACAATAAAGTCTATATACACACAAAAAAAAAGATAAAAGATGAAAAAGGATCAAAATGATTATCCTTCTTATGTATATACCTGAGTATTGAAAAACCTGCATCAAAAACATACACCTTTCAAACTCCTACATACATCATATTATAGAGCCTGCAAACTTATTTACTAAGCAAACTGAAAATATCATATATAGAAAAAAAAAACTTGTGAACACAAAGGACATATTAAAATACAAAACGCATACATTGCAGCCTATCTATACTTCTATAGTAAGTATATGATATTAAGGAGCAGCTGTTTTACTCCTATTATCCTTATACATTTTATTTTTTTTCTTATATCACCTGGTTTCTGTATTTTTTTATTAAGTAAAAGATAGATATATAGGGTGGACCATTTTAATATGCTATTGTTAATAACCCGTTTTGTAGTTAACCAATCAAAAAATTAACTAAGACAAAAGTTACAGAATTTGCTGGGGGACATCATGTTCTGCCATCAGATTGGACTTAGTTCTCTGGATTGCTTTAATAATCCATTTATATCCTGAAAGGTATCAAATGATCTGAGAGACGGTATAAGGCCGATCTTCCTCTATCTGATAAACAAATGGGACATATTTTTTATGAAAATTTATTGATTGATTTACAAGCCTATCAAAAAGTGTTCATGGCTATTTTTATACCCTGTATATATATGTAATATTTATCAAGATATACTAAGATTAGTCCCAAGTTTGTAACGGCCAAAAATATTGATGCTACGAACAAAGTTTTGGTATTGGTATAAAATCACCTAATTAGAAAAAAAATTAGAAAAGAGATATCAAGCTGAAATTGTTATAGCCTGGACGTAAAAAGTTCGTAAATTAGCAATATTGGTCAATTGGGGCTTGGGTCCATCTTGTAAACTGTTAGAGATAGAGCAAAAGTTTAAATATAAAAACTTTTCCTTATAAAAAAATAAACAACTTTTGTCTTCAACATTTTTTTGTAAACGTCACTGTTCATCCCTGAAGGATAAAACTATGGTGTCCATTTTCTCCAAAACTATTAAAGATAGAGAGTTGAAAATTTGCAGGTAGCTTCAAATGGTGGTCTTGTGAATCATTCTTGAAAAACGAAAAAAAAAGTTTAGAAAGTCGCTAATAAATGGCGACTGAAAGGTCGCCATTATTGTGTTGATTGCAAGCACTCATATTCAACCCTTTCTATAAAGGGTATTTCAACAATTAACTCAGCCGATTGTTTGTTTTCACTTTTTAATTAAATTAATGTTAATCACTATTTTCCATGAACGGTTTTTTGAATTATCTTTCTTTCGGATCAAATTTCTATTGGTTAATCGATCGGACTTACCTATTCATATGGTATGAACAGATCTACACCGATCTGTCAACCAATCGAAATTGGTATCAGAAGAAAGATAATTTAAAAATTTAATTTCATTAAAAATAGCCATGAACACTTTCGACAGGCAAGTTACCATCGTATGTACATCACGTGTAGGTATATAAATCAACAAAATTTCATAAAAATATGTCCCATATGGTGGGTGAAAAACGACCTTATATCGTCTCTTGTACTATAAGAGGTAGAATAACACTTTAAATTAGAAAATTGATCTCTATGAAAAACTAACATTTTCATAAAATGCCATTATTGTATTTAATCGAAAGAAAATCGAAAAATTTTACAGACAAAAGTTGTCAAGGACAATAAAAGTCATTCGTCTATCTTAATAACTTTTAAGTTTGCGTAAATTATCAAGATCATTTGAAGATAAATGTCAAAATGAACTTGAAACTAAAATTTCAGGTCAAAGCCATGGATACAGGCGAAGGACTTCTATTGCCTTTGACAACTTTTGGTTAAAAGCTACCGAAAAATATAGCTAGATCTTTCTCTCGATTAAATGCAATAATAACATATTTTTCCGAAATTCATCGATTTTCGAAAAAATGTTTGACATAAGAAATGTTTTTTTTATGAGGATCAACATTTTAATTTAAAATGTTAGTTTATCTCTTACTTTTTAGGATTTAAATTGACTGTTAAAGCAACCCGGACAATTAGGTCCAATCTGATGTCAGTACTTGATATTCCCCAACAAATTCTGCAACTTATGTTGAAGAAATTTTTCGATTGATTAACCGCAAAATAAGCTATTTAACCTAATAGATGAAAATGGTCCACTCTGTACAGGTATTATGTATTTATATATTCTTTTATACGATTGCACAATTTCAATTCATACGCTTATCCTACGCGTTACATCATCTTGTACTATACGTAAATTATCCTCCTGTTGTTGTATTATATAAGGATTATTATTATTGAACGTAAACAGGATTGTACAATATATTTGAAAAAAAAAATTGTATATAAAGAAATGTATACGATATTAGGCGGTAGGGGAGTGCTTAGACCAGTTCTAGTGTTTAGAGACAAGATTCCCTCTCCGGTTAATGTATTAAAATACCCATCGATAAAAAGCATGAACTAATATATGACAACATGGAATCGAAAGCATTTAAATTATTTTTTGAAACTATGTTCTTTATTGCGCGTTCGGAGGATGAACACACTTTTATTAGCTTGGCATATTTTTCCTATGTATCTATGTAACATCAACCAGTTTAAAATGCCGGATTGAATTTAAACCTCGCACGCTTATCAAGGACCGATGATAATACAATAATTTAACAACGATTAACTAACAAATCTTTAATTAAGCCAGCGAAATTTTGGATAAAAGGCTTGAAATCATTTCTGAAAATTTCAGGTAGGGGAAGAGGGAGTTGTCCGATTATTTAAATAAATAGATGGCTTAAAATTAGGCGTATTTAACATTGGTCTTATGGGAAAGCGGCAGATGGATGATACGTTTTCATAGATTTCTCCAAAAATAGTTGGTGGAAATTTAAAAAAAAATTATTTAAATTAAAGTTAAAATCATAATAAGTTATTAAAAACCAAAGCAAAAATAAGTGAAAACAAACAATTGACTGAGTTAATTGTTGACATACCATGCATAGTCAGTGTTGATTTCTTTATCACATTACACATACAAACATGTGACACATACATAACTGATAATCAAGTATAGTACATATTAAAAAATTTCCGCCTAATTGGCGCCCTCACGGGTAAACAGTGATGTTTACGAAAAAATGTTTCAAACAAAAGTTTTTTAATTTTTGATAAGGAACATTTTTTACATTTAAACTTTTGTTCTATCTCTAACGGTTTATAAGATGGGTCCTACGGAACCAAGACCCAATTGACCTATGATGCTCATTTACGAACTTGACCTCACTTTTTACGTCCTGAGTACGCTGTAAAAATTTCAGCTCGATATCTTTTTTCGTTTTTGAGTTATCGTGTCCACAGACGGACGGACGGACGGACGGACAACCGGAAATGGACTAATTAGGTGATTCTATGAACACCTATGACAAAATTTTTTTCCTAGCATCATTATTTTTAAGCGTTACAAACTTGGGACTAAACTTAATATACTATGTATATTTCATATATGCATGGTATAACAAGTGAAAATAAACAATTGACTGAGTTAATTGTTGAAATATCATGCATAGTCAGTGTTGATTTCTTTATCACATTACACATACAAACATGTGACACATACATATCTGATAATCAAGTAAAGTACATAATATTATAAAATTTCCGCCTAATTGGCGCCCTCACGGGTAAACAGTGATGTTTACGAAAAAATGTTTCAAACAAAAGTTGTTTAATTTTTGATAAGGAACATTTTGTACTTTTATTTTGTAACAGTTTACAAGATGGGTCCTACGAACCCAAGACCCAATTGACCTATGATGCTCATTTACGAACTTGACCTCACTTTTTACGTCCTGAGTACGCTGTAAAAATTTCAGCTCGGTATCTTTCTTCGTTTTTGAGTTATCGTGTCCACAGACGGACGGACGGACGGACGGACGGACGGACAACTGAAAATGGACTAATTAGGTGATTTTATGAACACCTATGACAAAATTTTTTTCCTAGCATCATTATTTTTAAGCGTTACAAACTTGGGACCAAACTTAATATACTATGTATATTTCATATATACATGGTATAAAAATCCGTTGCGTCCGACTTATGAAGGATGTATAAGCACGGTAGTGGGGACACAAATTAAAAAAAGTATATACATTTTCAATTTTGGTGGTGGATTATGTTATAACTTGACAGTATAAGACAAAAGTAAGAATACAATTTTTCGACACCTGGGGTAATTTTCAAAATATCGACAATTTATAAAATATAATCATAAATACCTGTTTGATTATTTATTTCGATATTTCGTGAACCAAGGCAGATATAGAAAAATATTGCATTCTTATTTTTCGTCTACAATCATGAAGATAAAACAAAAATTTCAACCAAAATCTAAACTTGCCTTGGTCCTCTTTCTACCTTAACCAGTAATAAATTAAAAAATTAAAAAGCACGTTTTTGTATGGCTAGTTAAACTAGAAAGTAGAAATTAAATAAAAGTTTACAAAGAGTAAAAAACACGCTTTTGTAACTAGATGAACTAAAAAGTAGAAAATAATTTAAGGGGAGTCTTTACTTACATGGCGTAAAAAACAAACAATTGCGTAATCTGCCACTGTCTATACATAGTATTTCAACAATTACCTCAACCAATTGTTTGTTTTCAATTGGTCCCCTGAAATTATTCTTTAGAATTCGCTGTTTACAAAACAAATGTTGAATTTAACGTTATAAATTTGGAGCTTACCTATAATTGTTATTAAGAGATGATTATTGGAATTAAGTAACTTTTGCTGTAATTACATTCACAAAAATGACCTATAAATTCTTTTTATCTTTATCTAAAGCAGCGTAAGTATTAAAAGTAATTAATCTTCCAATCAATTGTTTACAAAGAACGGAACATTACAAAGACAATAAACAAGTTGTGCAATATTAGACTTCTGCACGTACACACACGGTTAATGAGTTCTTATTAGAGATTGGAACATGATGTTTTAATTTCAAACTTGGAAAATTTTGTGAATAATATTGTGAAATTCAATTAAATACCTTACTCATGGAGTAAGGTTTTTGATATATCTATATACCGAGTGTCAACTGAAATTCGTAATTGCTTATTTGTGTTATATATGTATGGCAATATGACAAAAAAATGCGACACTTTGCTGTACATCAGATATATTTGGTGGTTGAAAAATATACATTAATTAATATGTGTTTTAATGCCACCAAATATATATGATGACAGCAAAGTGTCGCATTTTTTTGTTCACAAGTATACATAGAAAGTAAATACATTAACTTTATAGATGAAGTAAATAATTAAAGTAGTTTACACAGCGACTTGAACAGTCGGGATCCTAAAGTAAAATCTAGACCGGCTCAAATATTTCCAACGATGGACATCGCCCGTTAAAATCGCTATGTAACGACTGGATTTGTTTTCTTCTCTTCAGATTTTATTTAACGCAGTCTGGTTTTTGATTTTAATAATTTTTATTTTAAACTTTTTACAATTCCAGCACTAAAAAAACCTCTTATTATACTACATTAAAACTTTTTAAATCAATTTATTATTCCAAATTAAATTTTAGTATATAACGTATACATATTTTTGTAATAAACTTTTAATTTCCTTTATTTTGATGCCATACTCGAAAGATTTGGTTAATTTTTTTATTAACGTATTACTTTTACGCGACTCTTGTTGCGTTGTTTTTTCAAACACCTATCTCAGGTCACTTCGGTTTTTGAGACAAATATAACGATACCTTAAATGTTCATCGAGCCGTTTGGAAGATACGAGGTAGGTAATAAGAAATTTACAAACAAGACAAACCTTGACAATCGGATAAGAAGGTTTAAGAACAATCGGATAAGAACAATTTGTGTGTGAGGTATAAAAACTTTTTAATTGAAAGATTAGTTTTTGATTACTTGTGTGATTAATATAATTCCAGCAAAATTTGAAACACAGCTTCATTGGTGTTTAATGACAGAACTGGATTTAGGCTTAAGCTCTTGAGGGCTGGGTCTAGGGTAGCATCATTTGGGGGATGCCAAAATTTAAAAAATAACTAAAATTTAAAAGACGATTGAATTCAATGATAAAATTAATAAGTATATTATAGTTTAAACGGAAATGGACTAATTAGATGATTTTATGAACACCTATACTAAAATTGTTTTCACATCATCAATATTTCTAAGCGTAACAAACCTGGGACTAAACTTAGTATATCTACCTTGATATATATTTCATATATACAGGGTATAAAAAGGCACCTTTTAAGGTTCTGTAAGCTTAATCCAAAATAAATATTTCGATCACAAAAAAAAATTAAACTTTCTAATTGATATCGAAAATCCCATTTTTAACCCAAAATAAAAGTCGGAATTTCCCCTTCTCAACTAGCCATACCACGCCGTATTGAGTTTATTTACACATTAAAAAGCTTTTTTTATGCCAGAAACTATAAATTCCGGACGCAAAATTGAAGATACATGGGTTATTTTACTTTCGTATATTGGTGTAGATAAATATTCAATTATATATTAAATTTTTTATTTAAATTTTTATCGGCGTTTGCTTACTTGATTAATATGCACTGAGCGATTTTTTTAACCGTTGTACCTTTTCTGTGATACAATCTAAACAATGTAAGTATGTGATTATCTATAATTCTATATCCAATATCACATATTCTTGATATTATGAATTCGTTTGACTTTTATTTAATGGGTCATGAGATCCGGATTACGCAGTGTAATGCTAGCAATTTCTTACGCATTATTCATTGCGGCGATTAAATAAAGTTTAAAATTATACAGTGACAATTAGAATTAGTGGTACTAATAAGAATAATACATGCATGAGTAATTTATTTAATTTCACAATATTACGCACAATTTTTAAATTAATTATACCATGCATATATGTAATATGCAAGGTATACTAAGTTTAGTCCCAAGTTCGTAACGCTTAAAAATATTGATGCTACCAACAAAATTTTGGTATAGGTGTTCATAAAATCACCTAATTAGTCCATTTCCGGTTGTCCGTCCGTCCGTCTATGGACACGATAACTCAAAAACGAAAAAAATATATGAAGCTGAAATTTTTACAGCGTACTCAGGACGTAAAAAGTGAGGTCGAGCTCGTAAATGAGCAACATAGGTCAATCGGGTCTTGACCTATGGGTCCGAAGGACCCATCTTGTAAACCGTTAGAGATAGAACAAAAGTTTAAATGTAAAAAATGTTCCTTATCAAAAAATAAACAACTTTTATTTGAAACATTTATTCGTAAATATCACTGTTTACCCGTGAGGGCGCAAATTAGGCGTAAATTGTTTAGTATGTATTACATAAATTGTATATGTATGTGTAATGTGATAGAGTAATCAACACTATTTATGCATATTTGAACAATTAACTCAGTTCATTGTTTATTTTCACTTGTTTTTTTATTAATTTTTATAAGAAACTAGATGACGCCCTTGACGGCCTTGTACACAAATTTCAAGTTTTTTAATTTTATATGGGAAAAAAATTGTCACTTTTGTTTCATATCTTCTACCTTCTAAGAGGGGAGTATTACCAATATGAATAAAAATTTTTTCGATAATTCGGGAAATCATATGATAGATACGAGTTGTTTTTTTCTAGGACAAAAGTACTAATAATTTTATAAACGTTCCTGCTTGGAAGTCATAAGTATGTTTTTTAAATATTTTTTTAATCTAAAAAAGTTTTTTTTAACCTCCGAACCCAAAAAAGGGTGTTATTATAATTTTACCGCTATATGTGTGTTTGTCTGTCTGTCTGCCTGTGGCATCGTAGCACTTAAAAGAATGAATCGATTGTGATTTTTTTTGTTTCGTTTGAAAGGTAATTTAATGGATAATGTTCTTAGATATGTTTCAAGTACGAGTTTAGGGTTCCGTATCCGAAAAAATTATCGGGTTTTTTTAAATTTTGAAAATTTTACTTGTTAATTACTGCGTTTGTCAGACGGTATGTCAACACCGTCAGAGAATTATTAGCTATGAAGAAACTATATAATTGTTCTACATAATTGTAACCGAGGCTGTCGAAATTTAGTCAACAATGATTTGCATTTTATTTCTCACATAAAACACAAAAAGTAAATTTTGATTAAATTTTCGTATTCAATGTAACTTTTTTCTGGAAGCTCTAAATAACTTACAGAAATGAATCAAACTAAACCCAATTAATTTCATTCATGGATTTGTTGAACACAATGAATGAAATAGAATAATGAATTTCTGAAATCTGAAAAGAAAGTAACAAGTCCGGTTATTTACATAGCAATTTTAAGGAGCCTATTCAAGTGTAGAGTAGCTCAAGTCTTTCCAATAATGGGCCTCGTCTGTTAAAATTGCTGCGTTAACAACTGGACTTGTTTCTTTCTTTTCAGATTTTATTTATCGCGGTCGCGTTTTTTTTTTATTTATTTATTTTATTTTAGACTTTTTAGTGTCCCGGAACTAAAATAAATCTGTTATAATATTATATATTAAAACTTTTTAAACCAATTTATATTTAAACATATATTTTTAATCCCCTTTTAATTTCCTTATTTTGATATCACACTCGATAGGTTTGGTCAATTTTTTTTTTTTTGTCAACGTATTAATATTTCGCTCTATAAACCCGATTTTTTTTTCAAGCACCTATCTAAGAACACTTAACACAGTTTTTAAGACGAATAAAAGGATACCTTAACAGGCGAAATTCATTGAGCCGTTTGGAAGATACGTGGTAAGAAAAAACTTTACTAACAAACATATACAAGTGAAATTTACAAAATTTAAAAAACCCCAGACAAATTTTTCGGGTACGGAACCCTAACTCGCGCTTGAAACATATCTAAGAAAACTTTCCATTAAATTGCCTTTTTCCTTAAAACCTTTTTCAAATTAAGACGATTTTTTAGTTTTTTTCGGGTACGAAACCTTAAATTCTCACCTGAAGTATTACAAAGAACACTCTCCATTAGATGACCTTTCAAACAAAACCAACCATCCGTTTAGGCGCTACGATGCCACAGGCAGACAGACACACACACATAACGGTCAAACTTATAACACCCTTTTTTTAGTTCGGGGGCTAAAAACATAACTATTCTTCGACCGTCAGGTAAAAATAAATTCGCCGTGTCACCATTGGTGGGTGACGCACCATAAATACATGTTTTAGAATTTATTCTCTGCCTCTTATTAAACCACAAATCCAATTTTTTAAAAATTTTAAACTTAAAGTCTCTAAAAAAACTACTACAATGTATGAATTTGTAAAGCCCTGGTCTATTGATCATTATTGTTATTTTTTAAAATAAATATTTTTGGATGTGACGTGCAGCTTGCGTACCTATAGGAACCTTTGAATTTTGTACAGCTGTTTCTATAATGCATTGAATATCTTTTTATTTTTTGCAACAATCAGAATGATATATCCTTGTAAGACAATTATTTTGTGCTACTTGTGCCATTTCTCCACCTTCTTCTATACACATGTGATATAATAACAGTGTGGCCTTGTAAGAAGCATATGTGCATCGATGGCTGTCATTCATATCATTTCTTTTCATTATTTATTGCAAAGACGAACAAACAGTGCAGGTTTAAAAATTATAGCGAAGTGCAGATATTAAAAAATAGATACTAGCCAGGTGCTTGCTTGTCACCTAAAATATGGTTCTGTAGGTATAGAAAATTGAAGAATTTGAGTCAAATTGGTATTTTTTGATTTTTCACAGCTTATATTATTTTTTGGGGTACCCGAAAAAATAGCATGGTAATATTAAAATGGAATTTATTTTTCTAGGATTTGATCAATTTGAAATTAGGTTCCATTAAAATAAATATTTGATCATTAATATTCAGTTGAAAAGTAATAAACCAATCATCGATTATTTTGCAAAAAATAATTCGATAGATTTTAATTTCTCATTAAGGTAAACTTGTTTTAAAAAGACGTTTTGGGTAGTAAAGGTAGAATGTGTTCTTAAAACAAATTTTACGAAAAAAAGACACCTCAAAAATTGTTATGTTTGTCAATCCTGTCACATACATAGAAGATAAATAAAACATGTAAAATAAAGAAACTTTTGTCTCCGAAAAATTCAAAATATAAAATTGTAGATGCTACTTTTGTCCGTCGTTTCCAAACTTTTTAAAGTTGCTTCTTAAATTGGATAAAATGTACTCTTCGCAAGGAGATAGGGTTTCCAAATCAAAATTTGAGAAATTATCGACATTGTTCTAGTTAATTTGGAGATATTTATACAAACATGTAAATACTAATAAAAGTGGCCCTTTGTCGTGGGTATTTAAAAATAATTCAAAATAATTTGACAATTTATTCCTCCGAATTTATTCATTAATTTATTTGATCTATAAATACAAAGCAACTTTGCTTAATTTTTTTATTAAAATCATATTTCAAGCTTTTTTTATTAGCTTTTAGTAATGACTGTTGTTCCACCTTAGATATAAAATCAAAGAAATTATCACAGGTATTACTAAAATCAATTTGTGAACAGGGCGTAGGAAAACTTTTGATGGTTTTTGCTATTTACCTTCACGTTTACATAATGACCTATTATTCTACCAAATTTCAACTTTCTACCTGGTCGAAAAGCGGCTCTAAATTTTGATTGATGCCAGTCAATCAGTCAGTGAGTCTGGTATTTCTCAGCCTTTAAACATATGTAATCTGCACATCAAAAACGCTTAACTCTAGAAGTTTGAAACTATCAGGCCTACCTAAGCCATTTTCAGAGCAATATAAATAAATATTAATTTCTCGGGATAGAAAAGTATATTATTTTCAAAAGAATCGAAAAATCTGGATTCTCCAGAATATATAACGAACGGTTTGTAGCTCTCAACATTAGGAGTAGGTTGGAAGAATGAATGAGACATTGACTTTACAAGTCATGTATTCGGCCCGAACTCACGTATGCTGCCCTAACTTGACATCGAGCTGTATTTCTCCACAGAGAACCTGGGCACCTCAAAATCCGAGCTTTCATCCAAACCATTCCGAAATCCTATTTCCAAACATCCCGCAAAAATCCTTTCCTGAAAATTAACGAACTGGGCCAACGACCTGGGTCAATTACAACTGATTAGATGTAATCCAAATTGTAGGGACGGCTTACCCGTCCAACTTAGTTTAAGTTTTGATATCAATGGTTTTTTGTATAAGATTTCTCCATTTAAGAAACGATGTTAAATGTTGGTATATTTGGATGTATTTATTTAATAAGATGATGTATTATACGTAAAGCTTAGGATAGGCACTATAGATTCTAAGAAGCTACAAAGAGATGCAATTATTTTATGTAAAATATTTTTTGAAATAATTTATTACTCATTCTCAAGCAAAATTGTTGTGAATTCAATTTGTTTTTTGAATAATATCTAGTTAAGATTTTTGTGTTTATATTTCTCAGAAACTAATTGTAATTATTATGACATACAAAGTCAAATTTTGGTTACATAAAAAGTTTTTTTTCAATATTATCATTCTAAGATCTGTAGGTACAAACTAAGGTAAGTACTTGAAAAAAATTGTTTTTTTATGGTCAATAATAGAAATATTGTTTTTCTGAATATAAATAAATGAAAGACCATATTCATTTTTTCAATAAATATTTGCACAAAAAGCGAAACAAACATTCTTTAATTAAGACCTTTTCTTGAATAGTATCATGTGGTTTTTCGATATTTTTGTTGGTATAAAAAATGGACATAAACTATATAAATATGTACATATTTGTTCATAAAAAAAATTGTTCAAAATACTTGTAAAATGTCAAAATATATTATGACATAAAAATTTGTTACACTAATTTAAAATAAACACAGCGGGATGTAATTAAAAAAAAAGTCAGTTGCAGTCCAATTTATAGAAATGTTTTTTTCTATTTTTTGTTTTGTTTAAAGAAGGTTGTAATGGACTACCAGTTTTAAGATGACATGTTTTTAGTAAACGTTTGATTAAGCATACACATGCTGTAAGTTAACAGTTACCTTAAGAGGAAATTGAAGTTCCCTGATTTTAGTTTTGGTAAGTCTCAAATTGGAATACTTTCTTGATTATTACTGTCCAAATTTTCACCAATTATTATTTAATTTATAATCAAAACTCTTAACCGGTCAAAAGTACTTTTAAGACGTAAATTCAGTCAAAAGTATTTTTGACCGCAGGCTTTCGACAATAGTGTTTTGGACCGAAATTACAGTCAAAATACTATTGACCATTGAAACTGGCGAAAAGTAGTTTAGACTAATTGATACCAAAACAACTCGGTACAAAAAACGACTCTCGCGTGGATCAGTGAATGATCGCAATCATAGGGCTAACTTTAAAAATAGGGTTAACCAAATAGCTAAAAAATCCATAGACCCGTGCTACCTCGACTCCATTAAAGGCATGGCCGACCCCTTGGATCAATAAATGAACGCAATCACAGGTTTACCACAAGAACTAGAAACACGCAGACCCATGCTAATTCAACCCCATCAAAGGCAAGGCCAACCCGCGAATCTCTGATTGGATGCAGTCACAAGATTACCACAAGGGTCATGAAACCCGCAGACTCGTGCTAACTCAACTTCATTTAAGGCAAAGTCAACGTGTGGATCAATCTGTGAACGCAGGGTTAACGGGGTTAACGGGAGTTGCTTTTTTACCGAGTTGTTTTGATCGGAGTTGTTTTGGCACCGGGTACTTTTTGTGTCGACTTGTATTTACCGGAGTTGTAATCATTAAATGTTTTGACCAGAGTTATTCATGACGGTTCCTTTCTAGCGATTAAAACTAGTTTTGATGATAATCGTGAGACCGCTTTTGATCGCAAATTTACAGTCAAAAGCACTATTAATCAATGATTGTCCGGCAAAATACTATAGACGAACCTATGCTGTCAAAAGTACTTTTCACTTTAAATACAACTTTCATATTAAATCTGAGCATATGTCTTTCATTAATCAATATTTTGATAAGGCAAATATGTGCTGCTCTGAGAATTTGATTACCTATTTTGATATGTATACTTGTAAACAGCCGAAGAAACACATGCTATGCAAAAAAATTATTTTATGATACCTACATAAAATAGTTTAATGCTTTTGTATGGCATGTGTTTCTTCGGCTTTATGTTTAGTTTGAATTCTGCGTACCCCTATTTTAAAATATTTTTGTTTGCGTGCATTATTTTATAAATATTGAATAATTTATGAAACTATTTTTATCAATATTGATAAACACTCACATGTAAAAATATCTTTTTTAGAAATAGTCATTAATAACAGTTATTAATAGTTTATGGTTACTATCGTTATCGACTTGTAGTCATTAGTTATTAGACAAGTGTGAAAATTGTTGATTTAAAGAATGTATAATTCTACAATATGTTGCATTGGCATAGTGAAAAATTACTTTTTTGATTAAAAAAATTGTGTCAATCATGTCAATCTACAAGATAATAATTTTATCAAATTTTCATATTTTTATCAAACATCCCATCCTTATACCACTAATAATAAGGGCTGGTAATCTTCAAGCGATTAATCCGATTTCTAATGAGCGTAGTAGACAGCCTGCTGTATATGGTTGCCAGTCAGCTGTGGACAGAAATGTGTGAGATTTTGAAAACATTGTATAAGCCTCCCATCAACTTTTCCAAAATTTGTTTAGTATCCTAAAATATATATAATAACCCTTAAATACCGAAAAATTAGCATTCAAGAAAAATTAGCTAAAGTAACGCACAATTCTTTGTCCCGTTTTCGACTAACAGATTTTTTGTGTCAATCGAATGGCATATGATCTTCAGGATTTTAATTATTTAAAATATAGGAGGTACTGATTAGTGATTGGGATACATTAAATTCAACGATTATTTTGTCTTCTGTTTATGTTAAACGAAAGTCATTCAAAATGCAGTTACATTAAAATGATAACCAAGAGGTAACCAAGACAAGTTAAAACAAACAATTGACTAATTGTTGACTAATTGTTGAAATACCATGCAAATGATGTAAAGGCAGTGTTATTTACACTGTCAGATTACACATACATATATGTCACACATACATAACTGATATTCCCATATAATACATACTATAAAATTTGCGTTCTCACGGATAAACAGTGATGTTTACGAAAAAATGTTTCAAACAAAAGTTGTTTATTTTTTAATGAGGAAATTTTTATACATAAACTTTTATTCTATCCCAATCGGTTTACAAGATGGGTCCTACGGATTCAAGACCCAATTGACCTATGTTTCTCATTTACGAACTCGGCCTCACTTTTTATGTGCTGATCACGCGATAAAAATTCCAACTTGATATCTCTTTTCATTTTGAGTTATTGTGATGGCAGACGGACAGACAGACAGACGGACATCCGGAAGTGGACTAATGATGTGATTTATAAACACCTATAGAAAAATTTTGCTCGTAGCATCAATATTTTTAAGCGTTACAAACTTGTGACTAAACTAAGCATACCTTGATATATATTACATATACATATATACATGGTATAAAAATGAACAATTTTTATTATATTTTGTTGATAAAATTCAATCAAAAATCATAATAAATGTATTTCAAATTTCATTTTATTATGGACATTTGTTTACAATGTGTAGTAAAATGACCTATGAATAAATTATTAATTTTGTTAATACATCACGTATTTAAATGTCCTTTTTTTAAGATATATAATAAACTTAGAACAAACATACGAGATTCAATGTTAAAATCATTAACTTATATTTTCCAGCCCGGAATATAGATATTAAAGCTCCGGATAGGGTTACCACCTCAAGATAGTTCCGCGAAGTCGCTAGATAAACCAGAAAGTCCAGAGATAGTCCAGAAAGTCCAGAGATAGATTTTTGATGCTTTGAGTGCTTAGTTTTTCCATAATCAAATATTTAAATAAATAATATTTCAAGAAATTTAAATTAAATGCTGCTCAGAATGGTCTAATTTACCTGAATATATAAATAAAACAAGTGAAAACAAACAATTGACTGAGTTAATTGACGAACTTGACCTCACTATTTACGTCCTGAGTACACTGTAAAAATTTCAGCTCGATATCTTTTTTCGTTTTTGAGTTATCGTGTCCACAGACGGACGGACGGACGGACGGACGGACAACCGGAAATGGACTAATTAGGTGATTTTATGAACACCTATGACAAAATTTTTTTCCTAGCATCATTATTTTTAAGCGTTACAACTTTGGGACTAAACTTAATATACTATGTATATTTCATATATACATGGTATAAAAAATAAAAATAATAAAAAACTTTTTTTACTCATTGTCAGAGATCTTACCTTAAACAAAAACTCAAAAAATACTTTTTCTTACTTACTTCTGGATAATTTGATATCGGGAGTGGGGAGAAACTACAACATTTCGGAAGTCTCCCTAGAAACCCTAGTTCCGGAGATTCGAGTTATTAAAATTTTGCGAACTCGAATTCTGAAAATTTAAATAACTCCGAGTACGATTTTTCAATATGAGTACATCGCAAAACATGAACAAATTAGGCGACCTCTCTGCTACTCGCGCAAAATTTTTACAAAAAACTGTGAATTTCATATCGCTACCTATCTTTATGAATTCATATTTACCGAATGAGAAGTACAAAACCGCAGGTAAGAAGATGTCTTTGACTGGTATTAAGTCCTCAATGAAGCCATTGTGCACGAATTCTCTCGTACATCTAGCGGATCATTAGCTTATTTTGATAAGCTAATGGGAGGGGGTTAGGGTAGCTGCCCCTCCTCGGACCAGGATTTTCTATTGATTTCGTTGACTAATATGTGTTTAAAATTCTGTCGAATTTATGAAATTGTTGGGCCATAAGGGACCCCGCACGTTTAGACAGGAAAATGGCTAAACCTCTTAACCTAGCAGTTTTCGAGCTATGGGCGATCAAAGCTACACATATTTTATAATTATAGTATATGACTACCGTGTGTGGTATGTGCGTATTACTATATCACTGTTATACCTACTGTTTGTGTCAAATTGTATTATATTGTGTTGTTAGTTGGTGTGTTGTACGATGTATCATTATTAAGACGGTAGTCATGTACTCTAACTATAATGTTCCAGTAGCTGTGATCACCCGTTGCTTGAAAATTACCCATAAAAAAATTTGTAAGCGTGAGAGCTTTTGATTAGAACGATCCGAAGAATAATTTGAGGAAGATTAGAAAAGGTTTTATAGAAAGCCATTTTCCTATCTAATCGTATGAGGTCCTTTACACCACTCTAAACCAATAATTCCAGTGCCCTCCCTCTTTGGTCTTTGGATCAAATAATGGAATAATTCTTGTAAAATATTAATGTGTCTATAGTTTTTCGTAATATACCGAATCTATTGAAAAAAAAGAATGACGTGATATTTGTATCTGTCCATTTCAACACATTGTCTTGGGTCATCATAATATCTATCTGCTTTATTGAATAAAAAAAACAAATTATTGTAATGGATAGTGATGAACTCATGAATCTTTAAAATGTGACCTCACCATTTGGCTTTTTCAATTATTCATGTTGTGTTTTGTTTTATTCAATGATTTATTAGAAGAATATTTTTTTTTTAATAATAATTTTTTCAATATTAATAATAAATGTATATCCCATTCTTTTGGGTTACCTGTTGAAAAAGTAGAATTGACTGAATTAATTGTTGAAATAGCCTGTATACAAAGTGTTGTATGTCAGTGCTTGCATTATTTTTTTTATAAATTAGAAAAGTTTAAAAAAAATTATTATGGCGGCCTTTTCGGCCGTCATTTAATTGGTTTCATTCGTCAATATTTTCTAGCATTTTTTGTCGTTTTTCTAGAAAGTTTCACAAGACCAATAGTTAAAGCTACTTGCAAATTATAAACTCCCTATTTTCCATGGTTTTGGAGTAAATGTTACCAATATTATGTCCTAATTTGCGCCCTAACGGATAAAACAAAAATTTTGTTGTATTTTTTGTATTTTTTTTTTTTATAAGGGAAATTTTTTACATCTCTTTTACTTTTTTCTATCTCTAATGGTTTACAAGATAAGTTCTACAAACCCGAGACTCAATTGACCTATGTTGCTCAGTTTTATGTCCTGAGCACGTTATACAAATTTCAGCTTGATATCTCTTTTCGTTTTTGAGATATCGTGTTTACAGACAGACGGAAATAGACTAATAAGGTATTTTTATGAACACTTTTACCAAAATTTTGTTCGTAATATCGATATTTTTAAGCGTTACAAATTTGGGAAAAAATTATTATACTTTGATATATATTTCATATATGTACAGGGTGGCTTTTTTAAGTTGACATATGGTTGAAACTCGATAAATAAATGTAGTCGAGGAAATGCTCAAAACGAAAAATGCTTGTTTCAAAGGCACACATATTATACCGGCCTCGATTCGAAGTTTTCAAGCTCAATTAAAACCACACTCATAACAGACAAACATTAGATGAACGCTTTTGTTAGAAAATTATTGATAGCAAACATCTATTTTTTTCTGCGTTTGTTCATTCAATTTGAACAAAAATGGTCTTTAAAGAAAAACAACCCACTTTTGTTGGATTTATTGGAAAATTTCTTTCGAAGAGTGTATAGATTTGTCAGAAACTATTATACGAAATTACAATTCAGTCCGTTTTTTTCAAAACTGTACGTTTTGTGGAAACATTTTTCGAACAAAAAATGTTACCCTTTTAATTAACAACAACTTTCTAATTTAAAGTGTTATCGATTACCAATTATGAAGTAGAAAGAGCTGTTGTTCATTGTTTTTGAAAACCTAGGTCAAGTTTAATGTCTACGTAAGATATGCAAAATGGCTTGAAGCATTTTTATCGATAAAAATTATTTTTCGAATTGCAAGTATATGTCAACCTAAAAATTAAGTCACCCTGCATACGGGGTATGAAAATATCGAACTTTCATTTGGCTTCAGCTCGATCAATCATCAATTTGTCCACACCTCCTATCTAACGATATCTAAATAAGTGGAATTTTACGTTCATTTCTAATGATGCAATATTTCAATTTTCTAGAGCATATACTCATGTAAGTAGATAAACTTTTAAGTATATATGTTACATGATTTTCCAAAAAAAAAAAATTTGAAGTTCAAACTATTTGTTGATAACCTTCAAATATTGTTATTTTATAATAATATGTAAATATTTTATATGAAATAATATAAATAATATATTATTTCATATTTTTAAAATTACTTAATATCTTATTTTATTCATATAGTGAACCGGATAACAAATTAAGAACCAATTTTTCCCTAATTGTAAAAAGCTCATTTGAGGGTTTAGGATATTATTAGTTAAGCTGTAAAACCATAACCTCAAGCTCATATAATTCATTTTGTAAAACTTTAAGCTCAAAAACAGATAAAGTTATCTCTATAAACTATTTTTTTTAACACCATTGGAAATTTTAGCGTAGATATGTATTTCATTACCGGGTTCTAATTTTAGCCAGATTATAATCTGTCTAATTATTTAATAATTTAAATGGGTCTTTCAGGACATTGACTGTATACTAAAGACGAGACAACTTTTAGGCAATATGTAGCATGCGGCATTCTTTCAATAGAAAAAACACAATGCGATAAAAAATACGTCTCTTTGCCGTATGCTACAAGATGACTGTTGTTGCCTGTCGATCGTCTCGACATGAATCACGTGTCGTCGTCTATCCAACAGTGAACAATTTTTAACGTTTAAAAATAATAAAACAAGCCGTGGAGTCAAGTGTGTGGTGCAACTCTTGAGGTCCTCACGAATAAAGTTTCCAGCATAATAAAAAGGTATAAAAGTTATATAAAAGTTATAAAAATAAAAATAAAAAAATAAAAACTCGATCGACTCGAAATGACTCGACCGAGTATTTTGAAATTCTTTTCGGATAATATTGCCTTTAATACGAATCGATCGACACCTCAACGAAGTCGATATCATTTTTTGTTCGCGCGATATTGACGACGAAAAATATGTCTACGGACGTACGTACGTGCGCATATACGTACGTGCACACACATACACAAGAAAGATATGTAAAAAATACACAAGAAAGATATGTAAAGATATGTTGAAAATTTCGATTTCGAAGATCGGACCCACAATAATAACTTCCTATAGTGGGAAGTTAGCAACGAATAAAATCACTAAATTAGTCCATTTCTGTTAATTTGATTTACTATAATTTGAAGACTATTACAACCAAAAAGTTACTTTTATATCGCGCAGGGGTGGTCATATAAGGGTGGTGACACAAAAATAGTCATGGAAAGTTCGCTTTATTATGGACTAGTGGTTCAATTAGCACGTCGTTTGAAACCAGGTAATAAATTCAGGTTGGGAAGCTCGAAATCATACGCGTAGCTATTTTATATTTAAACTCATATCAATAATTAGCACACCAAAAACCGTAATATTCTAAAATGTAATAAATCAAAAAACAAAAACAATTATACACTAATTATTGATTTTAATTATTTACGCCTTTATCCAAATTTAACCCAACAAGAATTATCGTCAATAAATTGTACATAAATAATTCATTGTTTGATTAGTGGGCGTTTAGAACTTTGGAAATATTTTCCTTGATTTTTTTTAACCGATTTGAAACAATTGAAAACAAACAATTGACTGAGTTAATTGTTGAAATACCATGTATTGTCAGTGTTGATTACTCTGTCACATTACACCAGGGTTGCCAGTAGAGTCAACTTATTTTATATCGCTCGGTCACTGAAATTATACAAAATCAAATATCTTTATACAAAGCGACAAAATTGTAAAAAAATAGTCTGTAATTGGTGCTGTAGCAAGTCCAGTAGCAAGTGGCGCTGGATTAAAAGGTCACTTTTACGTTTACTTGTAATGCTGACGAATATTACTCAGAGAACGCCAATTTCGATTAAAATAGTTTTCGAAAGAGCGACAAGCGCATCACGCCATCTACGATTAAGAAATATTCCATCTGTCGTTATCTCAAATAATCGGTATTTTAACTCAAAATTTACTTCTTTTTTTGTTAAAATTCTGTTAAAAATATTTTTGAATGATCACGTTGCTGTTGCAAAATTTAGTATTTTTTCATAAAATGTCTATAGTCTTTAGGCGTGATTAGAATGATGTATATGAAAAATTTAAAGAAAAAAATTGTAAATTACTTTATCTTATCGATACTATTCTACAAGTGTAAATGTTTACTGATTAATATATTTGTAATGTATATTTATTTATAAACGCAAGAAAAAAACCCTTTAATTGATTATACAAAAGTTTATTATTATATCGTTAAATATTCGTTGTTTTAAATGGTCATGTTTTAACATTATGACTTAAAATAGTAAATTTTTAATTTCACACTGAGTCGTATTGAAGTCAAATCCGTCAGAAATTTACTATTGAGGCCAGTTTATTTACTATTTTTATGTAAAAAAAATACCCTTAATACAATAGTGACAAAAAGTTAAGGGCCAAAAACTTAAAATTTTAAGAAAATACGTCGTTTAAAACTTGACCGATCTTTTACCTTTGACCGTTCAAGGGTCGAAAAGGAACAATTTCTTTCTGAATGTTTTTCTGCTCAACAAAAGGTCTTATGGACATTTTATTTTTATCAAAATGTTGTGTTTTGCTCACTGAATACGCAGTTTTTTTTTTTGCAATTATATTTCACGTATTTTGCAATTGTTTAAACAAATTAACTAATTTGTTTATAAAGGATTTGCGAATTTCTGTGGCACTTTTTGAACTTCCCACGTCCTTGTCAAATCTATATGTCATTGGCTACATATTGTGTACATTATTGGTATTTATTGAGCTTAATTATTATTTAAATTTAAGGGCACTTAAATCATCTACCAATCATATACCAATTTTTTTTTTTAAACAAATTGTGTACATTAGTATATTGTGTACCTCTTTGTCTGCATATTAAACACTTTCAATTTTCAGAAAAAAATAATACAAAACTGTGTATAGCCTCTTTGTACAAAACAAATATAATAGCAGGCACAAAATCTCTATGCATCATATGATTATGACATATGACTATGACAGGGACACAGTGGAACTCACTGGCTGTCTTCTCTCTCATTCATCATATCGCATCCACTTACAGGTTAGCAGATCCATCGCGTTCTCTATGTATATAAACTCTTTGGATTCAAAACCATTCATAACAAATGTTTATATTACCTTGCAAAATTTGAACTTTAATATTACATTTTTTATTAAATGAACGATTAAAAAACGGTTTCGATAGCTTAGATGACATTTTTTAGACTTAACTAACTTTTAAGACAAAAAAATGGGAAAATTTTTTTTAAAGTGTATATTGCAGAGTTTGATGGCGGACATCATGTTCTGATTGAACTTAGATCCTAGAGAGTAAGAGATAGACTAATATTTTTTGTTTAAATAAATTTTTTCGAAAAATGTTAGCTTCGGAGGAAAATGCGACTTAAAAATATCTCATTATTGCATTTCAAAAGATTAAAGATTAAATCCTTATATAGTTGAGAGTTGGTTGGGTTGAGTTTGTCAACTATAGAGGAGTTTGTTTGGTTCTGAAGTTTTTAGCCCTTGCGTTCAAAAATGTGACCCTGTCACAATTAATTTTTTCCGAGTATATTTTTTCCTAAATCCTTTTAAAAGGTTCATGCTAGTACATTAAAACTGTCAACTCCAATTCAATTTCAAAAGTTTACTTAATTTGGTTTGTAAAAAAATTTAAAAATAAACGAAAATCAATAATAATAATAATTTTTTTTTGATAAAAAAAAACACGATATTTACAAAAATATTGAGTGTATAAAACGCATTGAGGATATGCATTGTAATAATAAATGTATACATTATTTTATTTATTTTATGGCATCCTTATGAAAATAACTTTTGTCTGTCTGCTTGTAGAATTTGTAATTGATTAAGTAGAGAACTTGAGACAAAATTACAGTTAAAACAAGCCATTATGAATAAGGACTTTGGGACCAAACCAATACCTTTCTTATTCGCTAAATTATTGTTTTCACTGATACATTTTTGTAGAAATTTATTTAATATAATTTATGATAAATATTTCGGTTTTATTTTCTATTATTCTCTAATAGGTAATTTACAAATAATCATTCAAATATTTAATTAGCTACACATTAAAGCTAATAATAACCATATTATTGTTGCTAAGGAAACTAAATTCAAATTATTATTTTTTCCCCTAAAGTTAGTGCTGTTGTTTCCCCTAGGTATTTATTTGCGGACAAAAGTCAGAAAACTCAACTCTTTTGTTTTGAATTGAAAGTTGTTTTTTGGTGTAGTTAGATAACCACTCCATCACAAACAGGGCACTTGAGCTACCTTAACCTCGCCCCCGCCTGTTTTGTAAGCCGCAATCTACCTGCTCTTACGGATGCATGTTATTATTGTTGTTGCTCTCGATTTACCGTGTTATTCAATTTACGTTTACTGTGTTTGTGCAATTTATTGAGGATATTTTTTATATTGAAGTCGAAGGATTGTGCTTTATTTATTAGTATTTAATGTTAATGTTTCTATTAATATAATTAAATATTTGTAATTCATATTTGCTGTTAAAAAAGGTAAAATTTTTTCATTAAATTTATGAAACTCCGCACTCATTTAGTGCCGAACGCACTAAATGTTTAAAGATTGCTTAATATCTTTATTTTTTAAATATAAACCAAGAAATTTTGTGCATTTCACACTCAAACACCCTCTTTTCTTGCCTTCAATTTAAGTGTCAATCTTAATCTCCACCAGCCAAAATTTCAAATTGATCGAACCTTTATTGAGCGACACGACATGACAAAACCATTGGACTACACTAGACATTAGTGGGTAAGAAACATCGACATCGTACCATCGATTGATTCAATTTCATACCACGGACATGTTTAAAAAAAACATCGTAACATCGATTGTTGATATAAGTGGTAAGAATAAGCGCGAAAATTTGAAAAACCATAGTTATAACCAATGTGAAAAGAAAAATCTAAACCAGAATTCTTAATTTCGAATTATTATTGTTGAAAATTAATGATATTGTCAGTAGCAGACATTGAATTTTTTTGATGATATATTGCTATTGGTTGATATTTCACATATAAATTCCAGCGCCACCACTGTACGAGGCAGTATAACTACAAATCAGTGGTTAAAATCAAATAAAAAAATTAAATAATTTATATTAAAGATGGTAATTTATGCCAACGATGTTAATTTCGGCTCGACGATGTCGATGACTTCTTCATTAAATTCTATCGACCTTCGATGTTTCGACTTTTAAAGAAATCGACCATCAACATCGATGTTTCCCCAAAAAACATCGATAGTCAAAATATCGATGTAAATCGCCCATCCCTAGACTACACACCCACATACACGCAAACGCTCTTACATACACATATGTCGATTTCGGGGTGATATCAATAACTTGATATTGGACATGTTAACAATTATCATATTGAATGTATCGAATTATGATGAATATTTAATTGTCTATATTCTGATGCAATACCAATGATGATCAAAATAATTCATGTATCAGTTGCTAGTCAAACGTTTAGTTTGCAAGTTGATAAAAATAATCCTTTATAATATCATTACAATATGTTAATGAGAATTTATTTATTAAGCTTCAAACATTGTAGATACTAAGAATTATTGTGCTTAAATACTGCAGAAAAAAGCGGTTTATATTATACTAGCGTGGGTATAAAAGTAAAGATTGGTAAAGACCATCGTGTTAAAGCCTTCACCTCCCTTTTATTAGTCCCCTCACCACGCTTTTATTAGCTTCATACGTATGTAAGTATGTTGGTATGTTAGTATGTTAGCATGTACCGGAAAATTTGAAAATGATTTTGACCTCTTCAAAACGTTGGATTAACTCGAAATTTGGCACACTTATCAAGGATCAATGACAATTCAATATTCAATAAGTTTATTTCATTATCTTGTTTATCAGGATTTTCAGGAACAACGATTTCCATATCTGAAAATACATATATATATTTATTTGCGCTCCTCCATAGTTTTACAGAATTTTTGATAAATAAATAATAGTCTAAACAACTAAAAAATACACTTTTGTAATTAGCTGAACTAAAAGATTGAAACTAATTTCTTTAAATTCAAAACAAATCATTTTATCGTAAAAAATTGTCTCGTAAAATTTTCAAGAGTTTAGGAGCTGGATGGCTGTATAAAGAATTAATTTGTTTATAACAAATTTTCCCCCATTCTGAAAGATAAGCAAGTTGATAATTCAGATTCAGTGGGTCAAAATACGTCGAAATACTTTCCTTGTTCTGTGTGACCTGTAAATACATATGAAACCCACCCAGCGCCTACACTATTAACAGTCGGGTAGAAATAGCATATATTTTTATCCCATTTTCATTTGTTTTCAAGATGTTATATGGTAATTACCCCGACTATACAATGGCGAGGATTATGTGTTTGACCTATATCTATGTATGTTCATCTTTTCCCACCTAGCTTCTAAACTACTTCTCATAATTTGACTAATGAGGTATCGTTAGAAACATCTTGGTCGTCCACTGGTTATAGGCTACACTAGTTATCAGGCACATTAAATTAAATATGGCGCCCTCTAGGGACATAAAGCTATGATAGCACATATATATATGTTGTTATACTTTCTCACGAAATTGGTTTAGCTCCAAAATTGTTTAAATAAAATAAAGTTCGAAAACTAAAACCCCGACAATTACATTATCGCGTTCTTAAAAGTATGAAAACAAGAAAATATTTGAAATTGTTATGATAAGTAAAATTGTCATTACAGTCGAGCGCGATTCTGTAATTGTCGGGGTTTTATTTTTGGAACTTTATTTATTTTATTTTGTATTTTAGAACATTATACGTAAATATCTATAATAATATAAAAATATCTGGATGACCGAGCTTTGCTCGGTATTCTTAAAAAGACACAAATTTTATCACTAATAGAAGACCGTTTTAAATGCCTCCACACAAATACCAATTTGAATCATTAACTACGATATACACCAATAGATGTCAGGAAGAGTCATATTTTGCGATGTATGTTTCAGTTTTTCATGAAAAAACGAATAAAACGACGTTTTTTTTAAATGAAACCTTGTTAGATCGACTTATCGCCCCAAAAAACCCCTACATACTCATTTTCATGAAAATCGTTGGAGCCATTTCCAAGATCGTTGATATATATATATATATATACAAGAATTGCTCGTTTAAATATATAAGATACTCATTTTCATGAAAATCGTTGGAGCCATTTCCAAGATCGTTGATACATATATATATACAAGAATTGCTCGTTTAAATATATAAGATAAAGAAAAACATTTCGAATGATAGTCAATTTTATTTTCAAGAACTTTGCTAGTGATAATTTTCTAATATTAATTGAGAAATGCTCTATCAATTTTTTCTGGATAACTTGTATTGACGAAACATCCTGTATGAGTTCTTATCACGTGATTGATTTTTAATTCATAACATAGACTTTGTATATTGCAATAATATTTATTTATTTATAGTAAAAATATTTTTTCTACTACTAATAAGCACAATATGGTTATCAATTTATTTATTTTTTACATTTTTCTTATCTTAATTACACATTTCCCTTTAAATAAATATGAAAGATGTTAAAAAACTATGGTGCGACTGCGATCATAACACAACCTCTATCTACAGTAAAGAGTATCCCACCCACAACTCCAAAAGAACTAAAGCTATGATCTTGAAATAAATGAAAAAGAAAGTCTTTCATTTTGTAAGACCAAGATTCGAAGGTTTTGGTTTTGGTATTGCAGCAAGACTTTAGTCTAGAGTCTTGATTTTTACTTAATCATATATGCTTACTTGTTACATGGAACTATTTTATTTTTCGACAACTTTGAAAGGAAATCATGTATACTTCGTGAAAGAATAAAATTAATTTGCTAATTAGAGATTTTGAATTTTAATACATTACGGATGCAAATTTTCTATTTGTATTCTCGTTTGTGCACTCGCCGTAAAAAGTTTGAGTTTTATGTTTGTCGTTAATTGAATTGGAATGAAATTGCACAGTTGTTAAATATGAATACAGTTGAACCTGGGTAAGTAGGAGTTCAAGGAGTTGAAATCTTATACAAAAAAAAGTGAAAACAAACAATTGACTGAATTAATTGTTGAAATACCATGAATAGTCAGTGTTGATTTCTTTATCACATAACATATACATACATGTGACACATACATAACTGAAATTCAAGTATGGTACATACTATAAAATTTCCGCCTAATTGGCGCCCTCACGGGTAAACAGTGAGTTTATTTTTTGATAAGGAACATTTTTTACATTTAAACTTTTGTTCTATCTCTAACGGTTTACAAGATGGATCCTACGGACCCAAGACCCAATTGATCTATGATGCTCATTTACGAACTCGACCTCACTTTTTACGTCCTGTTTTTGAGTTATCGTGTCCACAGACGGACAGACGGATGGACAGCCGGAAATGGACTAATTAATGGTGATTCTATGAACACCTATAGCAAAATTTTGTGCGTGGCATCAATATTTTTAAGCGTTACAAACTTGGGACTAAACTTAGTATACCTTGCATATTACATATATGCATGGTATAAAAATATTTAACAAAAAAGATAGCAAATTGAATTATCTACAATAAAGACTGTTACCATTTTTGGTCTAAAGTGCACGGATATGGAGATATAGCCCAAAACGGTTTTCCTTGAAATAGAGCACTTCCCTCGCTTATTTTTGTAAGGATTTTGTGCATTTACATTCAGTAAGTGATACTGAACCTATGTAAATAAAAAAATTACTCCTGTATTTTAATGCAGAAAAAAATTATCTGTAGTCTGAAGTAGTAGCAATATAATACTTAACTTATTCAAATCTGCTTTTAATATACACACCTTTTTTGGAGATTAAATAAAATGTTTCGTAAAGCTAAATAATTTTCTAAAATAAAATAATAATAATAAATATTACATAACTTTTACAAACTAAACTATCAAATTTGTAATTTCATTGATAAATTTCAACACCAATAATATATATATATTTATTAAATTTATTAAAAATTTAATAATGAATTTATCAAAAATATAATATAATATTATAGACATTACGTAATCATCTCATGCCTACCCACATTTTTGAGTATAATATTAATAAATAAGCTACCGTGTGTTCGGACATGTTTGTTTTTTTTGTTATATTTATTACATTTAATAATTTATCTTTTATACATTTTAAGCACTCGTTGCATTCACTGTCTTTTACGGCAAAATATTTTTTTAAATATTTTCACAATCAATTTTTTTTTCACTTCAATCATCCACTTATATTATGTAAGTTGATTCATATGCCGTTTTTAAAAATAGTTTAATAAACGTTATTGCAGTCACAAATCGTTCGCATATTTCGAAAATGTTGCAAAATAATGATTATATCAAGTGTATAAAAAAATTTATTTATCTTTGCAGTTACAATATTAAATGGCATTATCGTAATTCAGTAATTCAATTCAATTCGATTCATTGTACAGAACATGTCATAAAATAGGATAGGAAAAATGAAAGAACGGGGAGTATGACTGATTTTGCTAGGAACTATCCTGGTATTTAGCTTGTGCAAACCTAATGGAAAATCATAGATAACCATAGATACGATAGTATCAGTATTATATAGTGAGTGTCGGTTAAGGATGTGGAATACATATGGTACTTATAAGGTAGATATCTGATAAAATAAAAACAAAAATTAATTTTTTGAAAAAGAAACCAATTTAAAGTAAATTTCAATGTACTATTCATTATCAATTCAATTGAGAAGTCAGATAAATAAGGGATGAAAATCCTTAAAATTAGAGTACCTATATATAAAATATATATACATAAATTAGTCATGACATTTTAATATTTCAAAAGAAATTTTTTTGTACCTCCACATATCGGGCTAAGTTTTTTTTAATGTTCAGGAAACTGCATAGATGAAAATCTACATCTAACTTGATGCCGCTAGAAAGTGCTATAGGCCAAATAGGCAATGGAATCCGCTTCTGAGATCATTGTTTTAAATTTTAAAAATTTGAAAATATTCTACAATATAGGCCAGAAAAGTATACGTGTAAGTTTTTCGGAGATTTTGATCACAATTCTGAAATCAGAATTTCGAGATGCTACACCCTTCTGGTGTAATACCCCCTCCACTGGCCCAAACCAGCAGCATTATATAAATTTTAAAATTTTCAAAAATCACCTCAGAAATTAATGTCAATAATTGACTTATTTGGCCAATAGCAATGGCCAAACTTGAAACTTTCTAGCGGCACCAAGTTAGATGTAGACTTTGATCGATGCACCTTTCAGAACATTTAAAAAAAATTGGCCCTAAAGTTTGAAGTACAAAAAAATTCTTTACTTTAAACTTTTTTCGTCTAAAATGATTCGTCTAAATATATCCATAATACAATTTTTTGCAGAGCAATTTGTAGTCATCTAACAACAAAAAGTGATTATCTATATAAAGGACCCCGGGTCACTATGTATGGAGAATGGCTTTCGGACAAATATCGCCAGAATTTGGGAAAATAACCTGCTTGTCATTCTGAACAAATGTCTCAATGGACACAAATCTCGCCAACGTTCCCTTTTCGAGATATTCCATGTCAAATTTCCTGATTTTCAAGAAGTGGTATATCATATACAAACGCATAATTTATGCCTGAAACGATGACCGAAATGGATCGGTTTCTGCCAAAGTATCCGATGAAGTTATCCAACATTTCTAAACTATCTCTGAATTTTTCTAGAGTTTTTCCCAGTGCCCATAAATGCAAATTTTCGAAATAATTTTTCTGCAAAGAAAAAATTGCGCGTGCGAGTGTGTTTCAAAAAAGTAATCTTTTTCCATTTCTTTTTGAATAATTTATATATTCAAAACTTCAGAACCGTTTCGATGGTTTTAGGCATCTATAACTTCATTCAACAGCCTGATTGATGGATCGTTGACTTGATCTAAACTTTTTTAGGTTAAATATATGAACATATTTCATAAAACTCTTGATTCCTGTATTATTGTTTTCTGGTAATCACAGAATTTTGAAATTTTGAATGTCCATTTCAAATAAATGAATGCACATAGCGATTTCATGGATTCCTTTTGTAGAGGATTTATTAAGAATTAAGCAAACCTATGATGCACCATGAATGGGAATAAGGATTCATCTTGCCAAGCAAATATCAACAATAAAAATGCGTATTAATTATTTTGTAAAAGTGAGTTGTTTTGAAATTTTGCTTTAATACATATTACCCATAATATCTACACAAACTAAAGCTCCCAGCAATTGGAACAACAGCATTTGACTTCATATTTAATATCATAACAATAAATAAATCCTTCTTATATCTTTGTTTTTAAAACCTTTGAGTAAAGTTGAATTCATATATATTATATTAATTAAATATAAAAATATCTATAAATATTTTTATTTATAGTACATTTAATAAATATTTTTATTTATAGTACATTTAATAAATATTTTTATTTATAGTATCTAAATTTTATTTTGTTTGCACTAATATATCACATTTTATATTAATTTTTATTCTTAACTAATATAATAAAGCTGAAGAGTTTATAAATTTCCCAAAGGAGCATGTACTTCGTTCTACTGCCCAGAACCATTTCTTGGAGTCAACCGTTCTTGAGCAAACACTTGAAGTAAGGGAGTTTTAATGGATTAAACTATACTTGAGTTGTTTTATCGAGGCCAACCTTTTGAACTTTAAAGTGTGTTTTCGAGCCTTATATACAATTTAATTAATTTGAATTTATATTTTTGGTAAATATACCTATATTTTTGCTAAATATAAGTTATTAAACCAATAGTTTTTAAACCACATAAATTTCATTAGTTTTTAATTGATATCAAATATTACAAACCCATTTGCAATAATGTAAATATCTATCCGATTAGTCATTTTTTCAGCACACCTCTACGGTCGGAAAGGTTATAGTTAGATAACAAATAAATTAAAAATTTAAAGAAACACGAAGTCAGATATAATCGATTCGTTTTGGCATCGTAGCTCCTCATAAATTAAAACGAGAGTGTTCTTAGCTATGTTTTAAGAAAACCTGTTCAGACACTTGAAGATTATCACCTCGTTATCGGGTACGGAACCCTAAACTCGAACTTAGTTAAGAATACTCTCGATCAAATTTCTTTTCAAACAAACAAAAAAACAAAATCGTTTCAGAGATTTCGTTAAAAACTATTAAAAATAACACATAATTTTCGCTTGAATATGTCAATGAGTACTGTATACACAATAATTACGCAACAATTTTGTAAAACAAAAATTACTCTCAAGGATTTCTTTTGCAACAATTACAGCATGTGACGGCATATTTTTATATGTAGTACATATATGTATATTATACATGACTCTTAAAAAATGATAATATAAAAAAATAGTTCAGTTTTAATTCCGATAAAAAGTATTTTGTATTGATTGCGTCGATAATGAGGCTACAGTCTTTTCTTCATGGCAAAATTACAAGATTTAAGTTTGGAAATCAGAATTCAACAATTATTTTTTAATATCTAGTACTAACCCAAAGCAGATCGTTCAAGAAGAAGTTATGATTACAGATCGTTTTGCAAGGGTTAGAGACATGTAAGAAAACCATTTTACTCGGTAAAGTAATTGGATTAATTTTAATTACTAGAGTGCAGTTTGTCAATAAAACGGAAACGATCATCAATCAAAAAATTCTTGCGATCGCGAGACAAACTAATTAAGTATAAACTGGCTTCGTATCGAAAATGGTTAAAATTTTATAATTTACTTTACTCCCACCTGCTTCTGATAAACAATCGTATTAAGTTTTTATGTTACGCATTGCTTGTTATTTAAAATTTTGCCAAATTTTGCTAAACCCTTCAAACTATAATTAATAAATTTATTGTAATACATAGCGTTTCGTTATCAAATATGAAAACAATATTTATTACAAAATTATTATATCATAAAAATATTTCGAATATGATTTTACTCAATTTGAAAAGTCCTTGATTCTTATAATAAATAATAAAACAAAAAAGTTATAATTTATTTGGAAGTAAATTATCAATTTACTAGTCAGTTCAATTCAATTGTTAAATTGAAAAAGTGAAGTGAATGGATTTAGTAATTGTACATTTTATTTATAATTATTGCTATACCTATTAATGCAGGTCGAGATGAGAAACACGTAAGCAAAATTTTCGAAAAAAGTTTCATTTTTGTTTTTTAATTTGTAACTTTTTAACGCTGCTATCTGTAGCCCATAGTTTGAATTTCATAAACTTATACAGAATGTATCAGAATAATTGGTCAATAATCAAGTCAGTATGCTCAATTAGCCGTTAAATTAACAGCCTATGTTTTAAACTGAACGGCGCTGTTCAACTAGCGGCCTGAATGATAATTAACAGTAATTTAATGAAGCAGCTAGTCAAATGACTTGGATCGATATCGTTTAACTACTTGCCTAGCCTAGTCATTTAAATTTAGTTACACTTTCTGCCACCTGGTGCCTAAACCCATTCTGTCAATATGGAGTCGACAAGCAACAATATTAATAATGTTTCTCACAAATTCAGTATATTAAAAGGTATTATTAAAAAATGGCTTTCACGATAAGAGTTGCAGTACTCAGATACAAACTATGCCAACGGAATTTCAGAATGGTCAATTTCTTTCAGAGATGCTGTGGCAAGTCAGTCATCTTTTGGTGGTAGGGATTCGGAAAATGTAATTGTAGGCCAGGAAAGTTTAATCAAAAGCCATCAACAGTTCATTAAATGTTGTATTCGATACCACGGCTAACTATCATTCAGGCCACTAGTTGGACGGCGCCCTTTAGTAAAAAGACTTGGCTGTTAACTGAACGGCTAAGCATTTGTTTTTTATATGAGTCCTGCAGTACCTACTATTTATGTTGCTGAAAACGAATGAATGCTATGAAACCTTTTTGATGCATATCTCAAAAAAGATCATGTGTTTTAAATCGTTAACTCTGCTCATGATTCGACTACAACTTATGTACATTTTGCAAGAATATTAATAAACAGCCATGCATTGAAATTTTAATAAAATTGCAATCTTAATTTTGGATCATGGTATGAGTAACATCATTTTCTGCCTGAGTATGTTATTATTTAATAAATCTTACAGAAAATCAAGGCTATTTACTTGCAATTATTATTAAGAATTAGTTAATATGGGATTTAGTAATATTACCTAGATGCATTGTTAACATTTTGACCTAAAATATAACTTTTTTTTTTATTTTTTTAAAAAAGGAAGTCTATTGTAGTTTTATTTCCTTTGGGATGTTTCATTAAAAAGATATTTAGTAATAATATATCCACCTTTTAAACCTTTTAATAATATAATGACATCATTTACGCTATTTAATATTGAAAAAAAAAAAATAGAGGTAAGCAGTTAAATCTATATGAAATATTCATCAATGTTCGATAAGTAACGGATGCCTACATTTTTTTTTTTAAGTTTATTTTTTACTTTTAAAGAATGATTAATTTTACTTTATTGTGCAGTGAAGAAATATAGTTAAGGCTGTTCGATCACCAACTTCATTTGTAAAAATTACTTCTTTTTAACCGACTTCAAACAAAAACGGAGGAGGTTATCAATTCGACTGTAATTTTTTATTTTTTTTTTTTATGTTTGTTACTTTAGAACTTTTGACTGGGTGAACCGATTTTGATGATTCTTTATCTGTTCGAAAGCTGGTTCTTCCCATTTGGTCCCATTTCATTTTGGTACAGTTCTGACAACGGCATCCATGAGAAAACCATAAAAGTCTTAAATTTGCATTAATTATGCACGACAAGAGGACGAATAACTCAATATCACTTCTTTTTTTAGTGACAAGTTAGTGAGTGTACTTCAGATTCACTAAAAATCACAAAATAAAAAAAACTTTTAACAAAAAGAAAACCTACTTCAAAAGGAAAACTTTTCCAAAATATATTAAAATGCACTAAAAAGTAAAAAAATAACGATAATATAATGTAGTTTAAATTATTGTGATTTTTTAGTCGGTGTCAGCCAAGGAAACAACTCTGACAGAACAGTTTTCTTCATTAGCTTGGCTGACACCGACTCCAAAAATCACGATAATTTAAACTACATTATATTATCGTTATTTTTTTTACTTTTTAGTGCATTTTAATATATTTTGGAAAAGTTTTCCTTTTGAAGTCGGTTTTCTTTTTGTTAAAAGTTTTTTTTTATTAATATATATATTTTCATGGATACGACTTTAGTTAAATGTTTAAATATACTATAAAGGCTGAGTTAAATATCATAGGGTAGGCACTGAGTGGGTTTCGGATGCATTTACAGGTCCTACTGAACAAGAGGTGTATTTCGACGAATTTGACCCGCAGAATCCGAACTTTCAACTTGTAAACAAATTGTAAACAAAAAAAAAAATGGCATTAGGTCGGCGCGCAGCGCTTAGTTTGACACGTCCATAAATTGGCCAATAAATAATATTTTGCACTTTAAGGTACTCATATATTTTAATATTATGCACATAAAAATACGTTTTATGCAAATAGTAACGAAGCTAGCACGATTGTAAGTATTAAGTATTATCATTTTTCCAGCTCGCTATTATTTGTAATATTTCTAAGCATTACAAACTTGGGACTAAAATTAGTGTAGCTTGATATATATTTCATAAACAGGATTCACCATTTTAATCCATTATGGCTAAAAGCTCGTTTTGTATTAACTATTTAACAAATAACTTCACAATAGATATTTATCTTTCGATTAAATTAAATGCCGTTCTCCGCCTTCGTCGGGGAGAAAAAAAGTATACACACCACGAGAGCTAATAAAAAATGTCTCAGATCTCGTGTTTGCCACCCTCGGCTATGAGATTTGAGACATTCTGTACTTTTGCTTCCTACACGTGTAATATACTATTGTATCACCGATATCTCTGCTAATATTTGTTTAAACAATAAAATGCTAATAACTTTATTTTTAAATCTACAAATTAACAAAACCTTTTAATTTTAACTTTTCTTTCTAAAATCAATATTTCTGAAGATATTGAGGCGAGAAATTTATTTATTAAAGCAACTTGTCAATATAATGTTTTAGATGATTTATATCAGAAGTTGATTAAATTATAGACTCTCGTGAGAGAAGGGAGAATAAAAGTGGGGAAAATTTATTGAAAGGTAATTCGTTAATTAATTTTCTGGTATATTTGTTCTCATTTAAGACCCAGCGGTAAAACAATAGGCAACTCAAAAAATCAATTGGTTCGAAATATTTCTATTTAGAGGAACATTATTTCACACAGGTCATTGATACAATACAATAAGCCATAACCGAGTTGGACGAGAAATATATTTACTAAAACAACTTGTCAATATAATGTTTTAGATGACGATTAATATCAGAGGGTGTTTTTTTTTTAAATAATAAACTACAAGGCATACCAAGATTCAAATTACGTTTCAAACACGGATTGATCTTATAACAGGAATTAAAAGGAATCGCTTTTAGTTCCCAAGGAAACTTTATAATAAGGGAGACAAAAACAAATTATTTAAATATGTTATATAAGGGGATACTTACCGTATTCTCAAGTTCAAATTGCTCTAATATATTAAGGAATGCTACAATTTTTTGGTAATGGTTACTGGACCAACCCCTCTCTTCTTTAAATATTATTATGGTATTTAAAATGTCTTATACATTAATTTTTGGCAAACAATAAGATTTTACTGACCAATATATTAATTTAAATATAAGGGTGAATATATTTTTTTAAATAGATTCGTAGAAATATACATCAACGAATTTTTTTTAATCTAATAAAAACGAGCTTTAAATTTTTGACCATGGGAAATTTATAATTTTGATTAATCAAAAATTATTCAAATTTTTTAACGGTAAAATAGTAAATAAAGCTTTAGTTAAGTTATAGAGCAGGAGCTAAATAGAGTATAGTGTTCAAAAATAGAGGACCGCATTTTGTCAACGGATTCTTCCTCAGAAAAGCCATGTTACCAGAAAGCCTATTGATCCAATTTTTGTGTCCAAATTTTACGATAAAAAGGGTGCTTGTGATTTTTTCCTAAAGTTCACCGCTCATGTTTAGAAAACACTAGAAATGATATTTTCAAAGCTGATATTTAATGCTAATAAATTTAACTTTTTAGATTTTCAAAATCTTAAAATCATCTTTGAAAATTTTTTATAAAGTTCTGAAGAGTAATTAAAGATTATTTGATTCTAAAGCCACAATTTTCAAATGTTAAAAATTTATTACTTGTAGCGACACATCTTCAGTTCGTTTTTGCCTCAACGTATCCACCATCGTGTTCCATACATATAATTGTGCCTTTACAAATTTCATTAAATACAGCTACATATCTCGGGAGTGATTTCTTGAACCGTTTCCCTTATTATCTGTTCTAAATGGTCTAAATTTCTAAACGACCATTAACATTCCTATCGAATTTTCTCAATTTATGGACACCTTGCATATTCAATGTAAAAGTGAAAAGCCAATTGTTTATATTTTCGAAAGCATTAATCGGCTCAGTGGCCGTGCGAGTTAAAGCGCAATCGATATTACTCGTTTGAAAACTAACTGGGAGGTTGTGGGCTCGAATTCAGACAGTGACAGTCTGATCAATAATTATTATATTTAATGGGACAGTAAATTTAACACACTGTCGTCGCCTGGACAAAAACGAAGTAACCGAATCCACCCACATCAACAAGTTAATTGTACAATTGGATGTAGTTTAAAATAAAGATTAAAAATAATGATCAACTTGTGAATTATGTCACTGGCTTAAAATTGATGAATAACAATTTTTCAGTTTCTGTGCAATTCAAGAAGATAAATAAGAAAAAATAACATAAGCATTTTTTGTCTGACAAAATGATTTTGGCATTTATTTTTTATTGATTTTGGCATTTATTTTTTATTGATTTTAGAATAATCAAAAATACTTAATGCAATTAAAAAACGCAACTTTTTCAATAACACCCCTGCTTCGTGTTTTCAAGCTAATTTTTTTTTTTTAAATTAACGATAATATTTACAATATTTAGAACTTAAGTTAAAATTATAGGTCAATTTAAAAGAACGCGATATAATAATATGGTGTAACCATTATTAAAGATTCATAGATAAATATTTCGACCATTAACTAGTCTATATTATTCTGACCTATCTAATCGTAAAATACCTTTTACAACGCATAGATACTACTGTTTACTTTGACTATTGCAGTATTTTTACAAATAAAACTAGAAACTAAATCTAAAAAACACGTCATATTGTTTAGTATGACTCAATCAATTTTTTATATAGTCATAGTCCTTTAATTTTACATGTTTCAAATACAACATAGACATAGTCCTTTTAAATCAAACTCGATTTGCAACTTATTTGCCAGAACCTTAGCTAACAAATAAAAAATATATCAACCAAAATTATCTATTAAATCATAGTTAATTTGATAAAAATCAATTTATTTCATTCTATCATACACTTGTAGCTATTTCTATTTCATTTTAATTCAAGCAATTTAAATAAAGTTGAGTAACAACCTTAATTTTAAACCTATTCCAATGAAAATCTAAACATAAAAATACAACTATGAATTCATAGATAATTTTAACGAATTTAACTATTTTTACCGCCTATTTTTTGATATGAAAGGGTCAATACTAGTTAGAAGCGGTCAGCATCTGGTCTTATTTAATATTAGACTTCCTCAAACCCTCACTTTAAAAACAGCAATCTATTTGAACAAGTCCAGTAGGAATAGAAGAACATACACAAGAATGAAGATGATTTATTTATATTAAGTTTTAAAAGGGTTGTAGAATTTGTGTGAGAAAGGTCACGCTAGGTCCAAGCATCCATGATCCATCTATATGTGATGAAACAGGTTACAGTGACCTAAATGGATGCTGGCCACTGTACAGTAGTAATACATTACATACTGTAATATTAAGCGGATACCCATCTTACCTATACATTTTTAGAAAAGGGGTACAACTATATGTAACAATAATATTAAAAAAAAAAAAATTAAAATTTTTTTAATGTAACCCTTTTATGTCTCGTGTGTGTGAAAATTTTTTGGATTTAAATTTTTTGAATTAATTTTATGTTTATAATGAGAATTAGATATTTGCATTAACTTTGTCTAATTCGTTCAAGATTTAACTTGCAAGTATTTGACCCTTATGATTTAAAATCGCAAATATTTTGGACAGAAGCAATCTTTTGTTTGAATCTGAAAAAATTAAAAATAAGAGACCATTTTCTTTTTAATAAAAATTTTAAAAAAAGGAGTCTTAACGAAGATGAAAAAAAAATTTAATCTTCATCCATTTATTTGATAAGAAACTATTTCCTTTTAAAGGACAAAAAAGGAGGCAAATAGACCTATCGAATTTTTTGCTAAAATTCATACGAAAAGAAGTTGTAGGTACTATTTCCCGCTGAATATTGTGATTTATTCGCTTAGTGGCCAACAAAAATACCTCCAGATAGATACACATGTAATATCATTATAATTTATGATAAGTACTTTTTTAGGTATGAAATTTACTGCCTTCGATGCCAATTCTTCCAAAAACAGTTAAAGTATTCTTGAAATGAAAATTATCCAAGACTAGAATTGTTTTTTGAGAGTTTCAACCTTTTTTTCGAGCCAAATACCGATCTATACTCAAACCGTTTCTTACATGAAACTATCACATTTTATGTATATTAATGACTTCTTAAGAATAAAAAATATACTTGCCTTTTTTTCCATTAGAGACGTTCTCAACTAAGTGATGAAATAATTCCGTATGAAATTATTTGAAACTTTCGTTTCAATGGATGGATTTTGTTAGAACTTGAGAAAATTAAACGAAAGTTAAGAGAAATTTTTTTCGATATACACATAGTTTTCGAAATATCGATGCCTAAAGATTTATAGGAAATCGCTTTTAGAAGAAATAACACACAATTGCCAATCATTTCATCACTTTAAATATATTTTATGGAAAAACGAGTCATTATCAGGCAATATATTCCAAAATTTTAAAAATAAAGTGATTTTAGTCAAGAAAACTTGAAAAATTTATTCATACATAAATGCTACAACATATCCCAGGTCTCAGGAAATCACTAAACTTGTTTCAAATCACAAAAAAGTGTAGGAAGGTTAAATGTAAAAGCACTTGTAATCCTGCAACAAGTTCAAGACCTCCCAAACATTAATAATATACAATAACACTACAGCTGCAGTAGTCTGTGAAAGGGTCCCGTATTAGAATACTTAATAATATAAAAGCGTGTATCAAAACATAACAGGTATCTAATAAGTACTTGTCTTATATAAAGGGCATTTAATCAACCTAAGACACCTTACCCATAATAATATTAATTCTACTGTTTAGAAAAAATCGCTTCTAAAATTATCCGTCTTTCAGAATTCGAAAGCTCAACCTCGTCTTACCTCCAAAATAAACTTTGCATTTGATTTCATAATTATATCGATTTAATGTTAAAATATTATTTACTTTTACTAAACCTTACTATTACTTAGTATTAATTAGAAACATAAGTACACTTACATCGCCAAAGAATCGAGCGATGAATTCAAAGCTACCACGAGAACGGTATAATAATAATGTAGAGGAGTGAAACAAAAAAATATTTTAGGCTTTTAAAAGCAAAAATTGTATTCCATTTAAAAAGTTGTGATACAACCTTAAAAATTATAGCCCTGGTGCCTTTCAGTATTATATAATTGGGATAAGGGATAGACTCAAAAAAATGGCTACGTTTTGTGTACAAGCAGAGGGTTGCCAGTTTGTTTACATTGAAGTACCGTTTATTTATAAATATAAATTGATTTTTTCTCTAAACGAAATTTTTAATTGGTTCGGTTCAAATTTCGGTCAGAAGAATTTTAGAAATGCTAAGAAAATTATTGGAGTTTGATTTTTTATAAAATGTGGTGAAAATAATGAAAATATAAATAGTGATGCTCTGAAATTCTCAACACTATGTTGGCACAGTTATCATTTGAGACCACATGAAATAAAAGGATTAGTTACAAAAGGAAAATTTTTATCAGCTGAATGATTCAATGGGGCACCGTGTTTCACTTTATCTCACTTTGTCTCTAAATTGCCTTTTTCCGTATCTATACAATTCAAAATTCAAAATAATCAAATAAATTTGCTCTAGACAATTATCCAACTTTTTAGAACTTCTTAACAAATTGAATCGATTAACTATTTAGATTTAAAAATCATATCAAATTCATCATATCAATCATGGCCTGTTAAAATGTCCTCCTTTAATAGTTACGTACACTGACTTTTGCACATTCCTGTAGATAATCAAAATTATAAAAAAGAATTAAATGTCATCAAATTTATTGCAAGTAAAAACGGATACAAACCTAAAATTATAGAAAAATTAGTACAAAAGAAAATAGATAAAATAGTTTTGAAGCAAGATTATAGATAGTATAAAAGATACAAGTAAAGAAAGCAATTGGGCCTCTCTACCTTATACAAGTTTTGGATCGAAAATTGAGACTCGTTTCAAAATATAATTACAACATTATATTTTCAAATAATTTAAAGTTATCAAAATAATTAGTAAATAATAAACAAAAAACTTTAGATCAAGAAAATCAGGTATTTGCCAAATTAATTGTGCAAAATGTCTCGTTGCGTATGTGGGGCAATCGGTCCTCGCACTCAAAGGAAGAATAGATAAATATAGCGCATCCATTCAACTAAAAACATTGGCGCAACAGCTTTTTCAGACCTTTGCATTCTAAATGCCCATAAATTTGATGATAATTTCAAAAGTTCACATATACGAGAAAGGGAAGATTATGAACGTTTTAGAAGGGTTAGAAGTTTGGAAAAATTAAAATCAACTTGTAACGATAAAAAGAATGTGTTGCGAACTCCAATTTTGAGTCTAAAGTTCAAATATTTTTCTTTAAATTTTCATTTCAGTTTCCAAGGTAATCAAGAATACCGTCGAAAATTAAAAAAAAAAACATGGTATTTATTATTTTGTTATATTTATTAGAAACAAATTTTGTATAAATTAATTTGAGAATGGACGATAGCTCGAAAAATTTTGAGTTAATATAATAATACTTGTAGTCATACACCAATAATAAAATTATTTTTTAAGTATTTATTGTATTCTAGTATGTACTACCAAAAACCAAATATAAAATCAATTAAATTTGCTCATAAAAACACAAAAATATTCATCTTTGAGTCTCAGGAAATTGATGTAAATTTTGTGTTTAATTTAAAAAAAATTAGATAGGTAGTACTTTATATGTAAAAGCACTTGTAACCGTGTAACAAGTTCAAAGCACCCCAAATATGTACAATAACACTATAACATGTAACCTGTATAAAGGTCCCGTATTAGAATATTGTATAGGATAATTTATAAAATCGTATACGATGATAATAGTCATGTTTTATAACACGTTAAGTGCATCTAACCTTTCAAATCGTCGCCCTAAGACACCCTTGCACCATAAACTTATACTCAATAATATAACACCTTATAAAAGCATTGCCGTATCATTTGTCCCATTTAGGTAAAGATAATTTATTTTACAACAGGAAAGAAGGCCCCTTTTTATCACAAGCCCTTTATTTATATACTTAAATAACACATTTTAATAAAAGTTTAACACAAGGAACAATTATTCTATTTTAAAATTAATATAAGTAGGAAAATTTTCAAATTTAAGCGGGTATAGGTATATAATATTGATCTAATACCATCACAAATATTTTATTAAGTTTTCTCCTTTTACAATTTAGTAGAAAATACGACTAGCCTTTTCACGCTGGACAACGGATAGTTTTAAAAACCACTACTTAGTTTTCAATTTACTGAAAATTTTTGAATTTTGCAGGTGCATTCTATAAGATTAATTCAAAAACAATTTTTTCAGAAACAGATCTGCTCACAGCCTCAACGGAGCGGTAACTATACTTGTAAATTTTCTTATTTTGCATTTTAAGACAAAAAGTCATTCTTTATAAGAAGTTTTGCTTATTATGAAATGCATGTAGGAATATTTTAAACTTCTAAATAATGTATAGGGTAGCCAAAAATTTGGTACCACTATTTTTTTTTGGGTAAACTACCCTTCGTTTTTAAAAGTTGACAAAATGTTACTAAAAAAAGTTACTCGAAATTAACAATTATGACTCTATACAAAATATCAAGAAGATCTTTCCAACTTTGACAATTCCATTCTTAGTGAATGTTTATCCGAGAAAATAAATTTTCTTTTTAATTTTCTAAACTAGTCCACAAAAAAATACACTCTCGGATAGTACATGTTAATTGATTTATTATTATTTTCTTTCTTACGTTTTTTTTATAACTAGAGCTTTTGTTCAAATAAAAAATAATGCTATAATTAAAGTACACGGATTTTCTTGATATTTTGTATAGAGTCATAATTGTTAATTGCGAGTAACTTTTCTTAGGTATTATTTCGCCAACTTATAAAAAAGAAGGGTAGTTTACCAAAAATAAAAATAGTGATTCCAAATTTTTGGCTACCCTGTACATTATTAAGAAGTTTTAAATATACCCTCATACTTTTCAGAATAAGCAAAACTTCTTATAAACAATGACTTTATTTCTTAAAATGCAAAATATGGAAATTTACCAGTATAGTTACCTCTATCGGGGGGGACACTATGTATACTTTAGATGAATAATTTTTTCAATTATATATGAATTTGTGACAAGAAAAAAAATAAAGAAACTTCTATTCGGTAAGAAATATTTCAATGAAAATTTTCCAGTAATCCAATAGCAACAATAATTATTGCGGAATGTTTTCACTCAAGCTTATTTTTTGATGAAACCCTTTGCATCTGGTTCCAAAGAGTCTTGAGGATATTAGTCAGGGACTTAGAAAGGGCGCAGTCCTCCGGAAACATCCATTGCTCGCAGATAAAACCCCCTGCATTTAATTTTTTTAACATCGGATTAAATTAATGTTTTTGTGCCAGAAAAGACATCTAGAGGATTTAACGTTCCGAGGTATACGACGTAGGAGAACCGAAAATATGGAAGTTTCCTTTTTCCCAATGATAAAAATTATGTACTGGTTATATATCAGTATCAATTTTTCAATCACATAATTCAAAAACAACATAAAATTTTTCGAATCAGAAAGTCGGAAAATTTTGCGCTTATTGTTGGTTTAATAAGCCCATACGCATTTTTGGGAAAAAGTTTAAATATAATTTTATTATGAAAAACGATGTGCATGCTCCTCAGGAAAATATTTATATATCATTAGAAATTTTTGAGAGATACCCAGCTTTCCCGACACCCAATATAAAAAAAATCCAATATAAAATTAGCAAATTAATACTCGAAAAGTTTTTAAACAATAATAGCTACTTTTTTAGACCTTTTATATCTTTTTTGCTTTATATATTTTGTTGTTAAAGATCTGTCTATAAGTACATAATTAGTCAATAACTTTGAAAGTGTTCAAACCGCCCAAAACCTCCCCAGCTAGGGAGAAAACTTCCCGTTCGTTAACTTTAATAAAACTATTATATTTTACTCTATATAGAAGGTTTTTTAGCTGATTACAAATTTGATACCGGGAAATTATTTGTAGAATCTGGAAAAGCTTAATGTTTTCCAAAGTTAAAATATTCTGCTAAAAACTGCTCCTTCATATTTCGATTTGTCAAACTTTTTCTAAGCAGGAAAAAAAATTGTTATTAGGGTCTCCAAAAACTGTATATGCACTTTTATTCACTATTCCGTTGAATCATGTGCTTTGCTATTATCTTAATAGTTACAAATTCGATCTTAGTTATAAGCTTCAAAAATTGTCAGTTTCAGGGGCTAAAAAGTTATTTTATAGGATCTCAGTTGCAAAAGTCTACAATTATAATCAATGAAAGAAGAAATATTCTTAGGTCGGATAGGACATTATAATTATCCTGCCAGGTTTTTCAACGGGATAATTATGATAAAAATAGTAGTTTTTAAGAAAACATACTTAGAAAAAAATCGGAATGAAGAAAGTTGTTCAAAAATCATCGAAAAAAAACAAAAAAAACAAAAAAAAATGAGACTAGTTAAAGTTAAATCCGATCGAAACTTTACGAAAAAACACGGTTTTATGACCGAAAATATCGCGTTTTTCGAGATTTAATTTCTCGGTTTGTATGAATCGCAGGAAATCCGTTTTGGTCAGTATCTTCTTTTAATAGTATCTTTTTGTAAAAAATTTTCGTCGTAAAATAATTTAAGGTATCCGCACAATTTTCGAAATATGAGTTTCCGAAATGACGTGCACAATCGCACAATGGGATGTTGCGTAGTAAAGCGGGTAGTTCACAGCTAGTAAATAATAAAACATAGTAGAAACGCTAGAACTTATACCAAGGATTTTTCCCGGCCGCTCTATCATTTCTTTTGTCTCTTATATTTATGTATAAGAATTCTGAAATTTTCTACATAGGTGTAATGAACAAGTGATATTTTGTTACAGTAAGTACAACCCCTCAGTGAATAATTTTTTTTATTTAAAATTCAACTAAATAAAAAAAGTAACAAAACAATATGTGCTTTTAAATTCTACCCTTTTAAATATTAGAACCATATTTTTTCATCATCCTCAAAGATGGATGGATGGGTTCTTATATTATTATTATTAATATGTCTCCCACATATAATAATAAAGTAGTCACAGTTGTAAACATATTATAGATATAGTGTATCGAACCATGACCCCTATATACCACCTAAGTTTATAGATTTATTCTCATATACAGAGTGTCACTACAAAATATGAGAAAATACGAACATTAACATAATTACTAACATTCAACTTCTTTTAATAAAATGAAAGATTTATGATATTAAATTATGGTGTTTCAATATTCTTACAAAAGTATTTTTTATTATATAATCGTTTTTAAGTTATAAAAAATAATAGCCAATCCCAAGAGCCAACAAGATTTGTAAAACCCTGACGAATTTTTTACAGTGCTCTTATTTTATTTCTTTGCTTTTATTTTTATTAAACAAATTTTTTAGCCGAATTTTCTTAATAACTCCAGTCCCCAGGTTCCGGGCGAGTGGACTCGGCAGGTCTATTATGTGAGTACCCCCCTCCATAGATTAAAACCACTTCTGACCTGTAACCGACAACAACACGTAAGCCATATCTTTTTCCGTTAATATATTTTCCTAATGTATATTTTAATAATTAAAATCTCTTATGGCAAAAGAGATTTTGAAATAGCATGATGATTTCAATCTACCAAGCAATTTGGAAACAATCCTAGGTATTGTACTGAGAGAATTTACAGAATTTCTTAAAACCACTGCGAGTATGGTTTTAAACAGAGACGGATTATTCGTAATACAAACTAGACACACGTCTAAGAGCACAAGGTTACAACGAGGTTCACACGTGGAAGTATTTAAACAAAGTTACTAATTATTATATAAGTACTAGTAATAATTTAAAATATTTGAGCGCTAGAGAGGCGACAATGAGGGTGCTTGTCTAGACATTCCAGCATTCTTAGACATTTAATCCACTTCATGCTATAAATATTGATAATAAAACATGTGATTCTCCACAACAAAAATTTACATGGTAAGTATATTCCGAACGTTTCACGGTCAAATTTTCATAATTTAAACTAGATAATTTAAAAAATAATAATAATAATTTGGTAAAACAACTGTTGAAACAAAATATTTTTAGATTAAACTATTGGAGAGATCATAAGTTTAATTATTTTCCAACATCCTCTCACATCTAAAAATCTCTTTTCCAGCCCAAATTTTAATCAAAATCTGGTTTTTAAAATTTATCAAATTGAGTTGGAAAGTTCATAATGAAATATTTATCATATAATAATAATAATAATGAGGTTTAACCTCCGTTTCTCTGACATATATGTCTAAAACAGAGACCATCCACATCATTATTTGTTACTCTTTATTTATTAAATCACATTCATATGTACAATTACATTTATAATGTAGATGGAGTCGGTTACTTCGTTCTTATCCAAGCAACGACAATGTGATAAATTCTACTGCTCCATTAATTTAATTTTAATTGCTCACACTGCCGCTGCCTGGATTCGAACCCGCAACCTAAGTCTAAGTAAACAAACGGTTAAAGTCTATCACCTTAGACCGCTCGGCTCTATGTTTATCATATAGTGTACGATGAAAAATTTATTAAAATGGGTTTTGAAAGTTTATTATCATTTCTAAAATTTGAGCTAATTTAATCGAGGTAGATTTTGAGTTAGCGATATTTTAATTTATCTCCTGCAGTCTATTTCTTTAATGAAGACAAGTGAAAACAAACAGTTGACTGATTTAATTGTTGAAATACCATGCATAGTCAGTGTTGATTTCTTTATCACATAATACATACAAACATGTGACACATACATAACTGATAATCAAGTATAGTACATATTATAAAATTTCCGCCTAATTGGCGCCCTCACGGGTAAACAGTGATGTTTACGAAAAAATGTTCCAAACACAAGTTATTTAATTTTTGATAAGGAAGATTTTTTACATTTAAACTTTTTTTCTATCTCTAACGGTTTACAAGATGGATCCTACGTACCCGAGACCCAATTGACCTATGATGCTCATTTACGAACTTGACCTAACTTTTTACGTCCTAAGTATGCTTTAACGTCGTTAGCACGCTATAAAATTTCAGCTCGATATCTTTTTTCGTTTTTGAGTTATCGTGTCCACAGACGGACGGACGGACAATCGAAAGTGGACTAATTACGGTGATTTTATGAACACCTATGACAAAATTTTTTTCCTAGCATCATTATTAAGCGTTACAAACTTGGGACTAAACTTAATATACTATGTATATTTCATATATACATGGTATAACAAGAACTTTTTTCTTGCTATTTTTTGTTTCAGTTGCCCTGTTAAAGAAATGAAATTACACCCTGTATTTATGACAAATATCTGTACATACATAATGTACTATTTTATGATTATTATACATCGAATATCACAACATAAGTGTGGGAACAGTAACGATTTTTCATAAACTGCCGAAAAAAAACCTGATTATTGAGAATAAAGAATATTTCAGTCACCCTCTCATATTTACCATAACAATAATAATTATTGTTATCTTACCAGAAAAAAAATGGATCGAGCTATTGAATGTTTATTTTTTCCTAATGAAAGAGATGTTTAAATAAATTCATCAAAAATATGATACCTAAATTTAAATAAAATTGAGATATGACAACGTGGTCAAATGGTAGTTGCTGATGCTAAAAAATGCGTGGCCAAATTTTACAAAATTTCAAAGTTTTTGGTTTTTACGGTAAGTTTTGTGAAATTTACACATAAAGAAAAAAGGAAATTTTTGAGGGCTTTTTGCCATTTTCAGAGATGGTAAAGGGGTGGGGGGTAGTTCAAGTTAAGATAGTGTTTATGATTTGTTTGTTTACTAAATTTTGTATACTAATATAAACATCAAAGTCGATTTACGATTATAATAAATGTTTATGATACAACGGTGTAAAATATAAAAAGAAACAACTTGATAAATAAATAAGTTAGTGTTGACTTTTTATCATACAATATGATTAAAATATAACGCATACCCAGATGGTAAGGCACTTGACATGAATTCAAGAAACCCTGGTTCGATTCCTGATATAAGTGCATTTTTTCCAATTCTCTTAGAATTCACTCGAAAAGTTGTTTGTGGTTAGAGTTTCAAAACACAGGAATTCAAAACACCCCTATGAGGGGCTTTATACTAAATGTAGACATATATTAATGAAAGAAACACCATCTTTACTGCAGATTTTCCAGAAGTAAAATGTTATATTTCCTCACCGTCTAATTATATAGTCTTGGTGTTGATCTTACAGGTCATGTGAGACCAAAACCAAGACTGCAAATCAGACTAATTTTTCTAAAACCAACCTTTGGTTTAAAAACCAAATTTAAAACAACAAGTGAAAACAAACAATTGACAGAGTTAATTGTTGAAATACCATGCATAGACAGTGTTGATTACTCTATCTCATTACACATACATACATGTCACACATTCATAACTGATATCCCCATATAATACATACTATACAATTTACGCCTAATTTGCGCCCTCATGGGTAAACAGTGATGTTTACGAAAAATGTTTCAAACAAAAGTTGGTTATTTTTTTATAAGGAATAGTTTTTACATTTAAACTTTTGTTCTATCTCTAACGGTTTACAAGATGGACCCAAAATATATCCAAGACCCAATTGACCTATGTTGCTCATTTACGAACTTGACCTCACTTTTTACGTCCTGAGTACGCTTTAAAAATTTCAGCTTGATATCTTTTTTCGTTTTTGAGTTATCGTGTTGGCAGACAGACGGACAGACAACCGAAAATGGACTAATTGGGTGATTTTATGAACACCTATACCAAAATTTTGTTCATAGCATGAATATTTTTAAGCGTTACAAACTTGGGACTAAACTTAGTATACCTTGCATATTACATATATGCATGGTATAAAAATGATTAGTTATTTTCTGTTGTTTTTTTTTTTTTTTTTTTTTTTTTCATTTGCTTTGATGAACGTATTTTAGACACATATTTTAGACGCAAAAATTTGTAGATGTAAAAATTTTTCTGCACTTCTATTATATAGCACTTATTTTTATCTAAGTTACGCATATTTTCAATTAATCATTCAAATACAAAAAGAGATCTCCGTCAAAAAGTGGGAGGTCGAATAATATATGTTGTCTGGGGAACTAACTCAATCAAAATTTAAAAATCAATTACTTAAGCTTATAAATTAAATTAGAAAAAAATTTCTATAATAAATACTTTTTTAGCGATTGTACTTTTATTATACTAAATAGTAGAAAATAATTTCTTATTTTTATATATATTATTTCTTGTAAATCGGATGTCTATGCATTTTTATGGTAAGTATGACCTGATTTTCTCATCACTTTCACCATAATTGATATACATACGTTTTTTTAGTTTTACATTAAAAATTTTTTAAAAAAATGATTTTTTAGGGATAAGCTTTTACTGTAATAAAAAGTAGAAAATAATTTTTCTTGTTATTCATTCATACATGACTATTTGTAAAAGCTTCAGGTGCGCCGAATCATTTAAATTGAGCCAGCTTTTGCAAATAGTAATGTATGAGTGGCTCATAAGAAAAATTATTTTTTACTTTTTATTACAGTAAAAGCTTATCCCTAAAAAAAGCTTTTTTTTTTAATTTTTAATGTAAAACTAAAAAAACATATTTATATCAATTATGGTGGAATAAATGAGAAAATCAAGTCATACTTACCATAAAAATGCATTGACATCCGACTTATAAGAAATAATATACATAATAATAATAAAAGCTTGTCCCTAAAAAAGCATTTATTATTTAAATTTTTAATTTAAAACTAAAAAACATATGTATATCAATTATGGTGGAAGCGATCAGAAAATCAGGCCATATACTTGCCAAAAAAGGCATTGTCAGCCTATTTACATATGCATTCAGCTAAATCGGAAACTGGGAAGATCAAATTTAACTTCTAAGACTTACTAACTAACTAACTTCTAATTTGATTACAAACAACATATCAGTGAAACTAAATAAAAGTTTGTAAAAATGAAAACCTAAATAATTAATGGATATAATAAAAACCTCAGTGTTGCGCAAACTATTTCATATTCAATGCGTGGCTCAGTTAGTTTGCATAAAATTACTTTTTGATCCATGAATAAGCAAGGATGGTCACTTAAGCTCAAGTATCAGAGACAAATCTAGAGAAAATAAGAAAAATGCTATGTATTTTATTTTTTCAAAACTGCGCACCTTTAGAAAAAAAAAGTCGCCCGGTATGTATATTCACAAATTTTATAGATAAAAATTGAACAAAGAAATTGGCTCATTAAAATTAATAAACAAATAATACCTACACAGTTCCAATGTCATTGCACAGGCATAATATAGGTAACTTTTTTTAAATAGTAAAACTAAACTTGACCCAAATTACATAAAAATTTATATTTATGCACATAGCACATGCGTATACTTAAATAAATAATTAAATGTTTCATAACCGTAATATACATTATAAAAATTTATTTACTTTTTATGGAAAAAAAGTATATAACTTTTCATATCAAAAATTATATACAGATAATACAAGGGTATTCAAGTTTTGAAGCATTATAGAATCCGAATAAACGATTTTGATCCCACTGTGCCAACCAAAGCTGATTTTTGACAAAAAAAATTCTTTATATTCCAATAAAAGCTTATCGAATTAATTACCTTATCTTATTAGGTCGAAATTGGGATTTTCTACCTAATTCGAACATCCGATTATTTTTCAATGTTTTTTTTTCTACAAATTTCTCAGTGCATGTTATCAGCGAAAATAAATAGCTTTCCATTCCTATCGAAAAACCCGCTTCCATCCCGAAAAACCGAGATGTGTTAAAAAAATAGCCTTGAAACCAAAAGTGGAAGTATATTATATACATGAGTTTTTTTTTTAATTTTTTTTATTATTGGACTGACTCAAATTTCAGAGTAAAGGGCTACCACCTGCCCATCAGCAATCGAATATCTGATGATGATTTTTGATAGTACGCAACTAGTTCTATTGTCCAATCATTATTTTCTCTTCTGTTTGCATTCATGATGAAGTATTTTGGACAAACATTAATTACATATCTTTATCATCTCTCTATACACAGTCATATTAACTACCAGCTTGATCCATCCGCTTTGCTGGGTTTAAAAGTAAAGACTGGTAAAGAACACCGTGCTATAACCTTCCCTCCCGTGCTCTCACTTACCCTCCTCCATAACACTCAAACTATAAGTACAGTTTTCAATTTTTTTTTTATTAAATGAAAAATAGACATAATTCATTGTGTATATCAGAACAGATGGTTATGAATTGTATTTTTTGCATTTTTAGAGAAATTTTTACTTTATGGTTCAAAATGACACTCATAGATGGCACAATGAAATGTCAGACTAAATTTAATTAATTACTTTTTAAATATATCTTTATAAATTATAGCCCATGTGTTTGTCTGTTGTATGAGCTATATTATTGCAGAGTTTCAATCAAATTCATTGAGTAGTTTTTGCGTGAAAGGGTCACAAACAAATTAACAAACAACCTTACTTTCACATTTATAATATATAGTCATTTGTGCATCAATACTAAGAGCAACTATTTTGAAATTAAGCAAACTAATTAACATAAGAGTAGTTGAAAATCTTTTTTTAATCACCAATGCATCGAAAAGATTTACACAGTTTTGAATTATATATATTGATAATTGATGTAAAAACTCAGTACCCAGCAGACTTTTTTGTACTTTTTTATTAGAAAAATACTTCAAATTCAAACTTAAAGTTAACTTTACTATTGGCACAAGTCCCTAAAAGATATAATTTTCTATCTAAAATTTGTAACTGTAACATATGAAAGCTTCAGAAAATTTACTGGTATAATAGGAATGAAAAAGCACACTTTAAGTCTACGTTACAAAAATATCATAAAACTAGGTTCGAATTGAGAATTTTATTTAGCAGGTTAAAAGCTGCAACGTATTGAAGTTTCAGAAAAATTAACTGATATCATTTTTCAATATTAGAATTGAAAGTAGTCAAAGTGCATATCTCTGAAATTCGAACTTAAAATCTATGTTAATCGAAAATTATGGTCGCTATTGTTTGAGCAAGTCGAAATTTTGTCGGGAAAATTAAAGGTGTTATCATATTAAAATTTCAGTAAAATTAGATGAAACCACATTTTATATGAAAAATGCTTTAATTAAATTAAATTCAATAACACCAAAATGTTGAAACTCTTTTGTACTTGTATACCAAGTAGAATGAGTTTCGGTTAGTAAATATTTAATTATAAAGTTTATGTGCTATTGTGAAGTAATATTGAAAAAATATTACTATTGTAACATAGCTAATTTTGCAATTAATTTGAATAATAGAGGATATAGCGGTACAAAAATACATGTGTAGTTATTGCTTCCATTGCAATTTATCAAATCTGATAGTTTATTATGTTTCTATTCAATAATTATTTTAATCTAGTTATTGTTTCTAGGTAAACCCAGCAGAGACTGATGATGCGTAGGCATTTGGGGTTCTGAATGTTCAAACATTAAGGGTGATGAAGAAAAAGGATAAATACACTTAAGGATGTACGAGCACTAAGGAAATTTTGGATAAGAGGCTTGATTTTTTATATGAAATTGGACTATGTCTAAATCAATTCTGAAAACTTTAAGGGAGGTTGTCCGATTATTTAAATCAATAAATGAATTCAAAAGTAGGCATATTTAACATTGATGATATGTTTTCATAGATTTCTCCAAAACTAGTTGGTGGAAATAACTAAAAAAAAACTATTTAAATCAAAGTTAAAACTTTAATATATTATTGAAAACAAAAACTCGTTGTGTCCGACTAATTAAAAATGTATGAGCACTGCAGTGGGGACACAAATCAATATATATTTGCAATTTTTCGATATTTGGAGTAATTTTCAAAATATCGAAAATTAAAAATTTTATTTAATTATTTTTCGTCAACATTCAAAAATTATAAAAAAAATTCATCATCAAAGTTGAAAATATGGTACAAATAATTTTAATCACAAGTCTAAACTTGCCTTGGCGCTCGTACTACCTTAAGAATAAGAACATGAACTAGATTAATAAAGTATGTACAAAACTTGAACGATCTTGGACAGTTTCGTAAAGCTATGGAACGATATGAGCCATGAACATCGACGAGTTTTATGAATCATAATTGACTGTTTTGTGTTTTTTCAGAGTTTTTCCCAGTTATATATTCTGTGATTCATACGACCGTACAGAGTGGCTTCTTAAATTGGCTACATATGCAAAACTTTTTTATTTTATAAGGTTTTCGAAAAAAAATTATTCTTTATAAAACTCTCTACTTTCGAAAATGTTAACATTCAGCTATTCACTTTAGACATAGAATGCCACAAATGTAAGGCCATTTAAAACAGATAATAAGGGAAACAGTTCAAGAAATCACTCCCGAGATATGTAGAAGTGTATTTAAAGAATTTTATAAAATAAAAATTGCATGTATGTAACGCGAAGGTGGGTACTTTGAGGCCCAAACATACTAGAGATAACTGTTTTTACTCACGTCAACAATAATAATTGTAACGTAATGCATGAAAAATAAATATACTGTATTAATTATTTTGTTATAAATGTTTGTTCAAATTAGCAAATAAACATTTCGATTACGATGATTGGTTAATTTGCACACCAGATAATGTGTTTTATGAATAGAATTTAAAAATTTAATTTAAAATTGAAGTGGTCAAAGCATTCCATCGTTTACAATTCATTTCTAAACATTTATCTTCAGTTCGTTTTTGCCTCAAAATTGTTCAAAATAGACTCGAACATATCTCGAGAGTGATTTCTTGAACTATTTTTGACAACGGAGAAAGAAAATCTTGAGATTTTTACAACGAAGTTTTTTCGTAAACCTTATAATAAAAAGGTCTCCATATGTAGCCAACTTAAGTACACACCCTGTATATATATTTTTATTGTTATCGAGGTACTAAAGGTTAAAAATTTATTTTTCTTTAACCAAGTGTAAACCAAGTAGCAGGCAGGAGATTTAAAACAATAATTTTAACAGGTAATCAAAAATCTGTCAATTAGTAATAAACACTACTTGAGTCAGTTATTCATCAGATTGACTAGTAATAGTTTAGAGTAAACAATACTCTACGTGTTCAATATTTTATAATCATGGTAGACCCCATAAATTTGTTCATTTTCACGGAAAAAACACGCATGTATTAAATTCTATGGGATTAAAAATTTCCCAACTTTTTATACAGGGTATCTCAGAAGTGACGGGCACCCTAGTTGCATCAGATAGAAAATAATAGTCTAAGACCGCAAGCCTTCTTCCATTTTTTGTTCCGATACACGGATAATTAGCTATTAATTAAATTAGGCAGGCAATAGAAGAGTTTAAAAAATCAACACAATTATGGCGGCTTCTGGACCGCCATTTTATTTGGTTTTCGAAAATTTTTAAAAGTATTTTCTAGCAATTTGTTTAGCAGTCTATATATGTGTGCCACATAAGGGCACACATATATAGACTGATAAACACATTACCACTCCTTTGCGTTGCTTAGTCGGGTAAAAAAACGGATCCCATAAATATAGGATAAAAAGAAAATATATGTAACGTGTCAGCAGCGGTCCTAGATACCGTCACTAACATAAGTATTGAAATAAATGTATGAGAAATAAAAATGCTAATTGAAATATTTTTCCATAGAATACTGTAAATAATAATATGCGAAATATTATGCAACTTCCGTTTGACATTGGAATATGAACAATTTGCGTAATACAATATTGACTCAACCATTCTGTATAAAATGAATACATTTACAATTATTGTACCCACACATATTGTTTTTATAATAATGACATTATTTTTTATTCAATTTTTCCATTGTTATAAGCAATTTTTCCATTCGCTCTCATAGGGTAGCTTATTATTTAATTATTAAAAGAGACTAATTCCTTCTGATAGGAACTTTTTGTTTTTACGTCGAAAATCGAAATAAAAAGTTCTATGACTCATTTTTTAGATGCTCTGCAATTAATGGAAGAGCCAGACCAAGAAAAATTAGTTGAATTTACTAAAGCTCACATTTGAGGTTTGGTTATAGTAGTTGTGTACACTCACATACTGCGGTCAGTCAAGCGAACGATAGAACAGGGGTCAGATATATGCGATCGAGGGGCCAGATAAATTTTACGTGATACTAAAATGAATTAACTAAAGCTGAAATTTGTTATACATATTGTATATTGCATATAAATAACAGATATGATTGTCAGTCATTTAAGTGTTAGAACAGGGCTGGTCAGTCAGCCATTAATTATTGAAGAATAAATATATCAGATTCATTTATGATTTCCGTTGTATTTAAATGAATTTATTTAAGCTGAAAATTGTTATACAGTTTGTATATTGCATATAGATAACAGTTATGACAGTCAGTCAGTTAAACGTTAGAACAGGGCTGGTCAGTCAGCCCTTATTTATGTACAATAAATAAATAAGATTCATTTATAATTTCCGTGGTATTTACAATTTTGTTATACAGCAATATATAAGCTGTATAACAATTATCAGCTTTAATAAATTCATTTAAAACCCACAAAAATCATAAATGAATCTTATTTATTTATTGTTCATAAATAAGGGTTGACTCATTGACTGACCAGCCTTGTTCTAAAGTTTAACTGACCGACTGTCATAACTTTTATTTTTATGCAATATATAAGCTGTATAACAATTTTCATATTTAATAAATTCATATAAATACCACGGAAATCATAAATAAGTCTTATTTATTTATTGTACATAAATAAGGGCTGACTGACTAGCCCTGTTCTAACACCTAGCTGACTGATAATAATAACTGTTATTTATTTGCAATATACTATATGTATAACAATTTTCAGCTTTAGTAAATTCATTTTAGTACCAAGTAAAACTTAACCGTTTCAATAGCATATATCTGACCTCTGTTCTATCGTTTGCTTGACTGACCGCAGTATGTGTATGTACACAACTACTATAACCAATCCTCAAATTATCTAGCTTTAGTAAATTCAACGAATTTTTTTTTTACCTGGCTCTTGGTCCAAATGTTATAACACCCTTTAAAAAAATTGTGTTTACAGTACCTTAGTATACTTAGTGATATATTTCATACATACATGGTATAAAAATATCTTTAAAAGTAAAGGCACAAGCTTTTATAGTAAAAATACATAAAATAAGATTCATGCTCGCTCATTGTTGTAAGAGCTTGACGCGTTTAGTTAAAATTATGCCCTCAAACCTTAACTTATAGTCATGGACAGGTGATTCAGAAAAAAATTTATTTTTATATATAAACACATTCATTACAATAAAAATAAAGTTTTGAAATTCGCGTCACGCATTTAAACTTTTCATTAATTTAATGAATTTTTAAAAAAAATCATAATAAATTTACAATATAAAAAACTAAATAAATGCTTGCTTGAGTAATATTAATGTTACGTAATTGTTGAATAGAAAGGTCAAGTTGATTATAAAAGTAGTTATTTCTTAAAGGTCATTTAATTTTAGTAGTTCAAGGTATTTATATTTAATTTGATTTACACCTTTTAAATTTAAATAAATTAACTTATAAAATATAATATACAAACTATAAGTATATAAGCATCATCCAGCTTTAACCAAGTTTTTATTTTGTACCATTTTTGTACAACAATACAGGTTATTGCTTTGTTTATAAAGTAAACTTAGGCTAACTAATCATAAAATTCCGACTCCAATTTTATTTTTTAACATAAATTTGGAATTTTTAAGCGATAATTACAGTTTCTACTTAAAGATTCCTGAAAAAAATATTAAAAAATATCGATAATAATCGATTTATGGAGTATTTATTGCAAACAAATGAAAAGCTTTTTGTGCAGTGCTATCTCTGGAGAAACTAACAAACTATGTTGACTGATATATAGAGAGACATCTACTGCAAATATTATGGAATATTTAAATACAAATTTAACTGTCAACATGGATCATTGCACAGAAAATTGCATTACGGAATTTTTATGAGTAAACATGAATGAAAAGTGCGAAGAAAATTTACAATACAAAGGAAATGACCCTGGAGCAACGAGGTTTGGTAACTTCATCAATTATTACCAATTTAACCCACCTTTAAATAGAATAAAAAACTTACCACGTGACCAATGGCCAGATATAAAGAAGAGGTCGCTAGTGGGATTGGATTTAGGGTGCAACGCAGGAGTAAGTGTTTTAAAATTTATAACTTGTTCATTACCTACAAAAAAGTTGAGCCTCAATTATTTTCTTGCACTTTGAATAAATATTATATCAAAAGCCAGATCTGAAAATTTACGCCGTGCGTTGAAAACTCCTTTCACCAATAAAGCAAGCTTTTTGTTTATTTGTTTAAAACGGAATTATTTCCAAGCTGTATGTTTGAAATGAAATCTATATTTTTAGACATCAAAGTATCGTTGCATCGAAGTCTCTACAAACTCAAAAATATCCCTACCAAGGAGTTCTGTGGCCAGATTCGGCGCGAAAGCCATTTGACAAATACGCAAACGGCTTTCGACATCGCAATGTAATTATGAAACGTTTCACGAAATTTGGTTTATAGTTTAGACAGTTTTTGTCTAGAGGGTAAAATCGGCACCAACACAACGAAACAAGCTGTAACTACTGATAACACGCTTGTAGTTTTAATACTTTTGGTTAATAATAAAAACGATTTAATATATCAATCATCTGATAATATTAATAAAAACGATTTACTATATCAATCATCTGATAATATTAATTTCGATTTTACTCCCTTGATTAAAAAACAGTTCACTTCTAATCAAGTTGGAAACTGATTATTGCATTATTCATTTTACCTCTTTCGATTGCCATTATTACATTATATCAATTGTTTTGACGAAACGGAAAAAAAAGTTGGCAGTAACACCTTAGGTTCAAGAAAAATACATTTCAATTTTTTTGTAAAACATGATCATATGATTGTATTACTCTTTTAATTTTAATTAAAAACAAAACGTTATAAAATGTCAGTATGATTATTTTAAATGTTCGAAATTGGTTCATGTTCATGTAAATTACTACGTAGCTATACTCTATGTCAGTAAAATCGCATGGGTTCAAACATTGTAAGTGTACTCATTACATACATACATAGTGTTATAGTAATAACACTAGACATAGAGATACATTAACTGCAATTCAATTTTCATTTTCCAAATATACACACCAAAGTCGAAAACACCTAACTACTAGAAACATACGAAAACTGTTAATTTTTTGTCGAGGTAAACGTGATTTAAGATGTGGATTTTCTTTGCTGCAAAAACGATAATTTGTCTATTGAAAGTTAAAACAGATCCATTATCTTCCGAAAAAATCATCTTTAGCGATGAATATTATTTCTGGTAAAATGACTTCATGAATAAACAAAATTGCCGCTCTAAGAGTGAAGAAAACCCACATCCACAAAAATTGTCACTTTAGTATGCAAGTGTGATTGGACCATATTCCTTGAAAAAGAAATTGCTGTTACCCTGGGCAGGCAGTCATCTAGACGAAATCATTTTTAAACAGAAATGTCATGAACAAGTATCCAAAATTTAAAAAAAGTAGTATTATTGTAAGCTAATTTTTTTCAAAACACTGATCATTTTAATGATCCGTAATTTCAATATGCGTTTAAAAAAATCGAAGTGAGTAATAATAATATGTATCAACATTCTCTAATTAAATTTATTTTGTATTTTAGGACTTAACTATTCAGCTGTATAAATTCTTAAAAGAAATTTATCCAGACATCAACTTAAATTTAATTGGTATTGATATCGATCCAACTTTAATCCAAAGAGCAGTTGATAGTAATGAATTTCCAAACAATATCTCTTACATTAATCTCGATTTTATGAATAAAAAAAGTTCAGAGTCTTCATTAAATCATGAAAAATTTGATTTCGTCTTTTGTTTCTCTATTACAATGTGGATTCATTTAAATAATGGTGATAGCGGTTTAGTAAATTTCATAAAAGACATTTGCCAAATTGCTGAATTAATTTTAATAGAACCTCAACCTTGGAAATGTTACAAGACTGCCGTTCGTCGAATGAAACGGAGTTGTAACGAAGAATTTCCATTATTTTCACAATTGAAAATTCGCAATAATGTTGATGATTACATACTTGACTTAATAAAACAAGAAGGTTTTCATCAAATATTTGAAACGTTGAACAGTGAATGGGGCCGTAAAATTATATTATTTCACAAAAAAAGATAACAAACATTTTTGGAAATATTAATTTTATTTATACAACTAATGATCACCTAAAATTATTTAAAAATACACAATTTTATATGTATGGTTTTACAAAATATACACAGTATAAAAGACCACAATTGCTATGTTTTTACCAAATAAACATTCACAAGGTTTACGTATCATTTACAGAGTCCTTTCTTGAACATACACATTTTATTTTGTCTTATATACAAATAAAAATTTATTTCATAGAATAACGCAAATAATAAGCTAAATATTAAGAGCTTATAATTTTGTGATTAAAGTAAATTCAAAAGATCACACTTATATCTATATACATTTTTAATCAGGTTGTTCTTTAACAGAACTTCCTAAAATTTATCTAAAAATAAAGTTCTATTTAAAAAAAAATCCCACTGAATAAACATTATCTAAAAAGATCAAGTACTAGTCTATAAAAACAGTAAATCTTTGAAGGCTAATATGCAGTCGAAGGTTTCCATGTGTTCATAGATTGCAAACACTACAAAGATGAGTTTCTATTGTTACTCTATCAAAATGCTGATAAATACGTTACTATAAAAACATGCTTGTATATGCGTGCACTATTTATGACAATGCCTATGTTGCTGTACATAATACTTAGACGTGGTGTGTACATATACTTAGCATACACAACTACATATTTATCAGTTGTTTTTTTATCTTGTCAACAATTCGATTTAAAAAATGATTTTCAATTCCAAATATTCCTAGTTCTTTGTCTTTTTTTTAGCATTCAAAAAACTGTTTTTTTTTTATACTTATAGCTCCGTTGCATGGTAATTATGTGTGTTTATATAATTATAATTATTTTGCTTCACAATTGTTAGAAAAATTTCTTTTTTTTGACAAATTAAATACACCTAGATTAACAATATATTTTAATTTTATCAAATTTTTAAGAAAAGTGGATTTACGGACGAACCTCCTTAAGCCTATTCTATTTTCTAAAATCTTGAGATGCCAAAAGCATGATTCGTGAACGAATAATTTACGAAATTACAGTAACGTATTTATCTTTCGTGTATTTAAAAAAATCCGAAAAATGATGAGAAATTTTTGTAAAGTATAAATAAACCTTGTTATTATTCTAAAAAACTTCCATTTAATTTTAAAAGGGATATTTACATTTTTTCAACATATTAAAAATAATATTTAATAATACCGAAGACTTAAGCCAGAAATATAGTCCAACTCGGAATAAAGTATGGAAATTAAGAATTATTCAAATCCTTAAATTTGAAGAATTGGAATTACGCAACTTAGTATAATTTTCTCTCTCTTCAAAATCCATATTGAAATTTCCGGTATTTTTTTTTTTTGATTGATGCAGTAAATTGTTTTAAATATTAAAATAATTAATAACTATATTCAAAGTTCTCAAATCAAGTTTGTTTATACATGCATTTTCTTGGAATGGTGAGTCTGTTTTGAGACGGAGATACTTATCAAACTACATGTAAGAATATTATTTTCCCGGAATGGACACTTTTTGTTCAATTCAATTGATATTACAAACTCATTTAAGTTAGATTTTAAATTTTGGAATTACAAAATATTTTGAAAATGTAAATACCTCTGTTAAAAAAAAAGATGGAAAATGATTTAATAAATTGAAGAAAATTGTAAATGATTTCAAGAGGTAACTTCTTCGGTCGCACCATCAAACTCTAATTTAACATCATCATGTAAACCCTCTACATCAACTTCAGATTCGGACGCATTTAACATGTTCAATGTAACTTCTGCTGATTTATTCATAATGTTTTGTTGTTGCGCTTGTTGCTGGGCTTGAATTGAACCAGGCTGTTGTGATTGTTGCAATGTTCGTACCGGTAATCCAGCATCTTCAAATGCTTTTTTCTTTAATGTTGCCCTAATTTGTTGGCTACAATAATGAAATTGAACGAAAACAATATAAATTCATTTTATAATGAAGAAATTGAGCAACTTTTATTGTAAGAACTTACACTGTTCTTAATTTAATACGTTCACTAATTTTATTCAAATCATCACCGAATTTCTTTACAGCGGATCTAAGCATCTCAATTTCTTCATCGGTCCATTTTCTAAAAGTAAATCGTATATTTTTAAACTACCGGTTAATTTTTATTTTAGAATATAAGGTTTCAATCAATTTGGAATATCAGTGTTCAAAACAAGAAAAACGGTAGCGTAGCGTGGAGATGGCGACTGCTATGTTATAAAGTCTAACCTGTTGATTAATATCTACGGTCAATTCCTTACAGTTGTTTGAGTTTTCTGTTAAGATATATTCTATCTAGTGTTTAAAAAATCACATCGTCGCGAAACAATCTGTTGTTCGCATAAGCATCAGTAGTTTTCAGGCACGTTACGTGTTAAATATTTCTTACTTATTCTTATGTGTAGAATCGGGAACATAGCCCAATATGTATTTTCAACCCTGTATAATAGGATTTGTTGAAATTCAAGCATTCTAATAAAAGACTTGAAACAGGGCTAATTATCATAGAATAGCTAATTTCTATCAGTAATTACTATTGAATGTTGTTTTGAAAATAGAAAAACGGTGTAATAAAGTCAGCGTTACATGGTTATACCTTTTTTATGATCGAAAGCCTTGTTGGTATATATTGTATTTGAAGTTAAATCAATGGTTTTGAAGACTATATTCCAGTATTACACACAAAAAGTGTATTACATATAAAAAACAAAAGAACATCCGTAAGAAGTTAAGGATTAAATCAATATGATATATATCTATGGTGGCTACTGTTTTCTTAAAGTCAAATTCCCTGACTTTTCCGGATTGCCCAGTTGAATGATTCAAAAAATCCCTGACCAACTTGTTACTTTTAAATTGCTTTGAAAAAAAGTGGTACGAAAATTTTACAAATAACGAACAGGGAAAATTGAATATTAAGTACGACTCAAGATATCACAATCACATGCGCTATTTATAATTCGTATAGAAAAAAAAAAAAATTATAAAAATTTATTTTAGAAAGTTGTTACAAAACTGAAGAAATTCGCAGCAAGAATTGTAATTCCCTGACATTTCCAAATTTTCCAGTAATGTGACCACCGGTATAAACAACGGTTTTAGTTTTTTATTAAAACATAATATGAAATGTATTATTATAATATACTCTCTAAGACCCTTGAATGAATAGCATATTTGAAAACATTTCAAACTTTTGTATTGGTCCATAACTTTTTGCGGGTGGCATAACAAGGGCAAGTTTCAAGTTTAAATAGTTCTACTTAATAAAATGAGTTTCTGGACATATAATGATTATGTTAACGCTAAAATTGGTATTTTTCAAAGTATATTTTTTGAAAAAACTATTTCTTATCCGCTTTCTATCCTATTTAAGAGTATTTGAATCTTTAGAGATAAAAGTTATTAGACGCAACCTATTTTTCAACGTATATTTTTGAAAAAACTATTTCTTATCCGCTTTCTATCCTATTTAAGAGTGTTTGAATCTTTAGAGATAAAAGTTATTAGACGCAACCTATTTTCAACGTATATTTTTGAAAAAACTATTTCTGATCCTCTTTCTATCCTATTTAAGACTGTTTGAATCTTTAGTGGTAAGTTGTTAGACGCGACCTTGACAACAGCCTTTCAAATTTTTGTATTTAACATACCAGCCTTAGACTATAATGATAAATGAAAAGGGATCGAAATTTACTATGGAAATCTTATTTTGTATATCCCTAGTTTCACACTAATTATTAAGTAATGGAATCCACTCAGGATTTCTTGCGGAAGATTGATTTTGTAAATATCTACTACTATGCCCCAATAATTGCTGATTACAAATTAATTAATAAACCATTTACTAAGTATTGGGTGCCAATGATTAAACAGTTTTCCAATGTAGAATTGTAAAGTATAATGGAAAGATAGTCACGCTACGCCACTAAACGAAATGATTAAGGTCTATTTATTGTATTCTCATCGATTTAATTTTAAGGCTTTGGACTCATAATGAATAAAGTGACAAACATAGACGTACCCTGCTGGAGAATCTGCATTTGGATGTAATTGCATTGTTAAATCCCCTAATTTGTTAAAAGCTGCTCCAGCGGCTGTAAATATTTCACCAATCTAAATACAAACAGAATAAAATTCAATATTTTAGGTTATGTTGAACCAAATAAATTGGTGCAAAATAAGCTAACCGTAAGAGCGTTATTCATCTTGCAATCGTTACACAATAGCACCAATTTTGTTGAAATGCTATTTAAAATGTGTGTAGATCGCCAATTTCAAAAATAATTCTAATAAATCTTTACCTTTGTAGCCGAATTCATTTTTGTTGTTCGTTAGTGGAATTTGACGTTGACTTCACACGTATTTTAACTAAAAAATGTCAAATAACTTAATTTAAATTGATTCATTAAATGATTTATGATAGAATAAATAGATTTACAATTAAAATATGTTTTATTAGATTACTTAAAATGATAGTTTTCAATATCTTGCAATTGAAGTTTATTGAATTTTAAATTACTAACAATAGTTAGGGACTTTATCTTTTAAACTTTTGTGTCAAACGGTTTTTAAAATAAACAATATTTATGTTTATATAATATTGTGATTTATCGTTTTGCACGATAAATTTTTAAGTAAATTTTAGGAAATATGATTAAATCTTATAAAATAATCAATTTATTTTTATTATTTATTTACCTCTCAACATGAAAAAATAAACACAACTAATTAATGATATTTTGAGTAAAAAAAGTGGGGATGGATGAATAATGGTATTTGGTATCATTCATTTATTATGACAGAATAAGTCAGAAGATTAAAAACACTATGCGAAGAAACGTGTTTAGTGTTCTGTGTTTATTTTATAGTTTTGAATATTGTGTTTTCTTTTAATTTGTGTTGTGTTTAACGCTAAAAACAATGAGTTTAGAAGGACAAACGTTACTTCCTGGTGAATCATCAGGATCATCTGGAATAACAACAGATGATGAAGAATCAGGGGGTTGTGGAGCAACAGCTTGTTGTAATCCAAGAAGCACATGCCATAGATTTATTGCTGGATTATTAATGTGCTTTTTAGGATTTGGTACGTATTTCTTTTTTTTTTATATCGAAAATACATATAATTGTATGTCTAACAACTAAACAAAGGCTATTGTTATCATTATTTGTACTGATTTGTACTTAAGTTATCAAAATTAGTTTGTTATATGATACCAACCTTTACACCCCCAAAAAAAATAAATTTTTTTATTAAAAACAAAAGATGTTTTATTGCGGAAATCTATTTTATAAATAAATCATCACTAAATCATGATTTTGAATTATCATTGTTCATTAAACGCCTTAACATACATTAAATGAACTTTTAAAATTTTTTTTAAAAATAGGTTATCTGTTTTAATGTTTACAAACAATATAATTTTGAACTGGTTGAAAGGACGTAAAAGAAATATTAGAAAAACATGCCACTTAAATACAATACCAATAACACATAATAATTAATGCATCTATTTTTATGATAGATTTTATCAAATTTTTATAATATTTTGTGTAAATAACGCAAATATTTAATTTTTAAATATTTGGTTTTTAAATAATTCGACTTTTTTTTTTTAAATAAATAATTTAGAATTAAAATTAGGGTTGATAAATAAAGCTAAATACTTTCTCACGATATAGTTGGAAAGAATAGCATTACTTTTCAAAAAATTTAACTCTGGATAAGACATACATTGTTTATTTTTGACGTAGCCTTGAACTACCTAAGTAATTCCGTTATAAATATATCTTTTGTACTCAATGATTAAATAATTTGGAAATATTTTTGAAATTTTATCATTAAATAAACTTATTAGATTCCTTTATAAAATTAGAAGTATGAAATTGTATCACAATTTGTAAAAATTATATTATGGATAAAAGAGTACCCCAAATGATTATAAGGATATTCTAATGATCTAGGTATATCGTATTTCCAGCTTGAAAATAATTTTTATTAAAATGTACCAATTGCACAAATAATTAGGTGAGGAGGGAAATTTGGTTCAAAAGAATAGTTTAAAAATTATGATTAGCTTACCACCATGATGCCTGACCGAGAAATTGTCTCCTAGACTGAATCATTTTCAATTGCTTATAATAGCATGTTGTTTTTTGGCGATTAGCATAGTAAACGAATCTTTTTCCTTCAAAAAATAGTTTGCTGGGTGTATCGACTTGCGTTTTTTTGCACTGGCTTCAGAAAATTATCCCAAAAATTCTATATGGTTTAAAGCGGAACTTTTTAGTTTTAACCTCCGCGCCATTCGGGTGAAGGGTGTTTAAATCATAAAGTAAATCAGACAGAATAAAATAAGTTTTAAAACATTTTAAAAAGGTCAAAAACTTTTAAAAGATTTTAAAAAAGTTTATGAATAAAATCCTTTATGCACTTCCCCCCTTCGGAGTTCAGAAAGACTCTCAAAATGAAAAAGACCATTTTTTTGCAAATTAATACTTCTAATGATGTATTAGGGGTTTTTGGGGTGGTAAAACTCGAATTTTCTGTCAAAATGTTAAATTTGTTACTCATTTCCCTCTTTGAGCCCACATAAGTAGTCCTCGAAATAAAAATATCATTTTTTTGAAAATTTAAGAAGTTTTAATGCATGTAAGTGGGTTTTTAAAGCTCCTGATCTTGAATTTATGATCAAATTGATCAATTTGCACCCCCTCCTCTTCTTTAAGCTTACATAAGTAGACTTCCTAAATAAAAAATACCACAGCCTTTTTAAAGCATGTAAGGGAGTTTGTAAAAATAAAAATAAATGTATTGTCCCTAGATTCGATATCAAAGACACAAGCCTCTACCCCTCCTAGGAAATCAATAAAATGAGCCAAAAAATTATACTCGGGAAGTTCTAGAGTCGCTGATTACGATTTCGAAGTTCTCTGGTTTTACAACAGTTCTCTTCTACTACATTGTATACAGTAAAGAAAGAATTGCGAACAAATTTGGTATTGAGTCATCAACGTAAATATCAATTTTGTGCATCCACTTTTACTAGATTATAAACAAGCAGTTTTTGCCAATTTACCTATTCGTTGTGTGCGTAGTCATGGTAGGGACAATAAAATCGATGCCAGCGCTTCCAGTGAAAAATTTTGGCGTTAAAGGGGGCTGTTATTACTAATTTGCAGTTCTTTAATGTTAATGTTATAGAAAAGTCAAATTAAAATAATTGTAAAACACGAATTAATTAAACTTAATGCATTAACAAGTGAAAATAAACAATTGACTGAGTTAATTGTTGAAATACCATGCATAGTCAGTGTTGATTTCTTTATCACATTACACATACAAACATGTGACACATAACTGATATTCAAGTATGGTACATATTATAAAATTTCCGCCTAATTGGCGCCCTTACGGGTAAACAGTGATGTTTACGCAAAAATGTTTCAAACAAAAGTTGTTTAATTTTTGATAAGGAACTAAGGATAAACTTTTGTTCTATCTCTAACGGTTTACAAGATGGGTCCTACGGACCCAAGACCCAATTAACCTATGATGCTCATTTACAAACTTGACCTCACTTTTTACGTCCTGAGTACGCTGTAAAAATTTCAGCTCGATATCTTTTTTCGTTTTTGAGTTATGGTGTCCACAGACGAACGGACGGACGGACAACCGGAAATTGACTAATTAGGTGATTTTATGAACACCTATGACAAAATTTTTTTCCTAGCATCATTATTTTTAAGCGTTATAAACTTGGGACTAAACTTAATATACTATGTATATTTCATATATACATGGTATAAAAATTGTGAAAATAAGAAATCAAATTGCACAAATATTATTTTTCAAATGTAAATTATCATAGTTATTTATTTAAATTTGTGAGACAATAATATTAAATTTTCAATGTAAATCTTAAATGCAATCCATACAATTATATATGCATCCATACAATTCTATAATTAAAGTAGTGTATCGTTACCATGGAAACGAAACTCACGCACGGAGCGAATTGGTGAAAATTGGTTATGTTTGTTAAATTTTTTTAATGATTTGTAATAAATATAATAATATATCAAAATAGTGATTTAAAGGCTAAAAGTTCAATAACGTACTACGAATAGAAAGTACTTGTTTCTTCTTTTTTTTTTTTTATCAATTTGATACTGAAATTATGATACACGACCTTCACGGACAACAACAGAAAGTGTTTCAAATACTTTCATTGATTTATGACAATCTTATAGCTTATAGTACCGGCTGGTTTTTCAATGCAGATATCATTTCGAACTTTTATCATCAGATTTATTGGTTGAACAAAATATTGCATAAATATATACAGTGTGTCCCCGGATAGAGGTAACTATACTTGTAAATTTTCTTATTTTTCAATTTAAGAAAAAAAGTCATTCTTTAAAAAAAATTTTGCTTATTCTGAAAAGTATGTAGGCATATTTAAAACTTCTAAATAATGTACAGGGTAGCCAAAAAATTGAAATCAGTATTTTTCTTTTTGGTAAACAACCCTTCTTTTTTATAAGTTGACAAAATGTTATTCAGAAAAGTTGCTCGAAATTATGACAATTATGACTCATTTTTTATTTGAACAAAAGTGATAATTACAAAAAAACGTAACAAAGAAAATAATAATAAATCAATTAACATGTACTATTCGAGAGTGTATTTTTTTTGTGGACTAGGTTAGAAAATTAAAAAGAAAATTTATTTGCTCGGATAAACATTCACTAAAAATGGAATTGTCATAGTTAGTAAATCTTGAAATTCAGTCATGAATTTGAATCTTTAGTCATAATTGTTAATTTCGAGCAATTTCGAGCAAAAATAGGTAAGTAGTTTACAAAAAAAAAAAAAATAAATAAATAAATAGTTATACCAAATTTTTGGCTACCCTGTACATTATTTAGAAGTCTTAAATATTCCTACATACTTTTCAGAATAAGCAAATTTTTTTACAAAGAATGACTTTTTTTCTTAAAATGCAAAATAAGAAAATTTACAAGTATAGTTACCTCTATCCGGGGACACACTGTATATATCACAGTCAAAACTCATAGACAATCAAAAGTACTTTTGACTACAGGTAAATTTGCGGTCAAAAGTGGTTTTGACTGATGGTTCTGGTCAAAACTGGATTTAATTTCTAGAGGGAAACCGTTATGAATAATTCGGTATTTAATAACTCTGGTCAAAATAACCCGGTCATTACAACTCTGGTAAAAATAACTCGACGCAAAAACAACCCGCTGCCAAAACAACTTCGATCAAAACAACTTGGTACAAAAACAACTTGCATAAACTCTGCGACTGTGATTGCGTTCACTCACTGATCCACTGATCCTTTAATGGGGCCAACTTAACATGGGTATGCGAATTTTTTTTACTTTTTTGTTAACCCTGTGATCATGTTCATTCACCGATACAAGGGTTTTGCCCATGCCTTTAATAAGGTCGAGTTAGCACGGGTTTGCGTGTTTTTTAGCTTTTTGGTTAACCCTATAATTGCGTGCATTCACTAATCCACGCTTTCGGAAAAAATTATCTACATGATGGTTTCGAAATCCTTTGCGTGATTAAGAAGAAGTTAGCGAACAAACAGGCAGCTACTTTCTTTTAACACATACTGAACTATTTACTGCTCTTTCTAAAGAACTTTATATACAGTAGAATCTCGATAAGTTAAAGTCCAAGGGAAACAAAAAATATTTTAAGTTATAGAGGTTTTTTGTTATCAAGGGTCTATGTTATTGAATGCATCAGAAGGATGGGTTCAATAAAATACTGAAAATAAAATACATATGTAATCATATTTATTCACATTACTTACCATAAAAATAAAACAACAACTAAAGGTTTAGTCTACTTATAAAAATCTGTGATTTTCTTTTGTTTTAAAAAATTCACTGTTTCTAAATCGATTTGATTTTCAATGACAAATAGAGAGGAGAATACATTATCTTCTATGTTGCTACACTGCTCTATAAATGATCGTACAGTTGTTTTGACACTCTTTCAAAATGACTCATTCACACAATTTTATGTTATAGAGGTTGTGGAAACATTTCTTTTAGTTATTGAGGGCCTAACAGAAATTATTTATTTAAATTATAGAGGTTGCGTATTTTAAGCTATAGAGGTTTTGGGCTCTGATGGGAAGGGAACGTAGTATTTTTTGAAGTAACTAAGGTTTTTATGTTACCGAGGTTTAACTTATCGAGATTCTACTGTATTTTTTTCAAAAACAACTTTTGATATTCGATTTCGTAATACATATTTAGGTAATCTATTTCGCATTTGTAATGAATGTTGTGTGTAGTTCAAAGTATTGATTTAAGTATTTTTATGCCAGTTGGGAATATTTATATTAATAAATAATAAGACTATGAAATAAATGATTAATAAACCAGCTTTTATTAGATTGTCCTGACAAAGATAGATAAAGGTAACCGTACATGCAACGGTATGCTAAAAACACGTGTCTGTTCATGTATGTAAACCCATTGACGAGAAAATTTAGCATTTTATTTCTAAAATTTAAATGCTTAAAATAGTTTAGGTATTTATTCTTTATATATAACAAGTAAAAACAAACAATTGACTGAGTTAATTGTTGACATACCATGCATAGTCAGTGTTGATTTCTTTATCACATTACACATACAAACATGTGACACATACATAACTGATAATCAAGTATAGTACATATTATAAAATTTCTGCCTAATTGGCGCCCTCACGGGTAAACAGTGATGTTTACGAAAAAATGTTTCAAACAAAAGTTGTTTAATTTATGATAAGGAACATTTTTTACATTTAAACTTCTGTTCTATCTCTAACGGTTTACAAGATGGGTCCCACGGACCCAAGACCCAATTGACCTATGATGCTCATTTACGAACTTGACCTCACTTTTTACGTCCTGAGTACGCTGTAAAAATTTCAACTCGATATCTTTTTTCGTTTTTGAGTTATCGTAACACCTATGACAAAATTTTTTTCCTAGCATCATTATTTTTAAGCGTTACAAACTTTGGACTAAACTTAATATACTATGTATATTTCATATATACATGGTATAAAAATAACAAACAATTAATTATTTTGTATTCGATTTCAACAAAAATTGTTTTTTATTTGATAAACAACTTTCTAGCTTAAAAATTTGTTCTATCTGTTATCATTAATGAGTATGAGTTGAATTTTCAACCATCCTGAATGTCAACGTCAAATTCATCCAAATAGAACCATTTTTGTATGGGTCATTTTTTCCCAAAAATTTTTGTTGGAGAAAACTTTAGCCATCGAGAACAAAATGTAGCAAGGTAATTATAGTATCTACATCCCTAATATTTACACTCTTAAAAAGGGTCTAGAAAAATAATGAGATCTAAAGTTGAGGTAATTCGACTTTAAGAGATTGTTACGGTTGCTTGGTATTTACACAAGATGTATAAACTAGGGTGCAGGGACTCAGAGCTTTTATTGTAAAAAAATAAAATATATGAGAAACATAAATTTGTTCAGTTTTTTATTACAGTTGAGCCTCGGTAATCCGACAAAAATTTTGCAAGGCGGTGTCGAATTCTCAAATTTGTCGGACTATATAGCTGCCACAAACGCCCTTTGGTACGAACTTTTTGAAAAAGAATACCTTGTAATACGACAAATTACACATCAAAGTGCTAAGATTTGAATCATTTTCTAAAATTAATCCATTATTGGAAATATTTAGCCGGTGTAGATTTTAATAGGCGCCGACTGTTAAAGTCGCTATGTAAACTAATGGACTTGTTTTTTTCATTTAAGTATATTTAACTCAGTTTGATTTTTGTTTTTTTTTTTTAAATATTTTTTTAAGATTCTATTCATTTTAGTAAAATTTTTAAATATCTATTCATCGATACCTAACCCACCATGGTTTATTGACCTTCATTTTCAGTCTATGTAGGTATGTATGTTTAGTCCTTTGATCGCGTGGACCGATTTTAATAATTATTGATTATGACGCGTTTGTCTCTAATGCGTCACATAGGAACACGCATAAATTCTTTTTCACAATATGATGTCTGGTATTCGCCATATTGAATTTTCATTATTGCCATATCTTCAGTACCACTTGAAAGGTTAAGACCAAACCATTGAGGTCTTAATCTTTAAAATCGGCCCACGCGTTTGTCCTCTAGTGTGCCACATAGGAATACACATTTTCACAATATGGCGCCTCTCGGTCGCCATATTGAATTTTCATTGATGCATTATCTTCAGTAGCACTCTCAAGGCTAAGACAAATCGATTGACGTCTGAATCATCAAAATCGACCCACGTGAAGGTTATAAAGAAGGAGAAAGATCGCTATGTACTAAAGCATTAGCGCACCTGTCCCTGAAAATTTGTAGAATTTATAGTTAATTTTTAAGCCACCAGCCGCGCTGTCATCAAGAAGTAGTATCTGCGAAGTGGATGAAGTTAGTTGCATAATGTACAAATTGATATATCATTTCAAATTAGCGCACAACAGCCCGCCTTCATTGATACTTCTTAGCGGTCGCAGCGCCTCACTTATTTTATCCATATTTCGGGGACAATATTTTCTATAGCGATCGTTCTCCTTCTTACAAGCTTCATGATATGAACGTTTAAAATTCCAAATTAAGGCTGTTGTCTTGCTATGGGCATAGTATAAAAATCTGAAGTCAGTTGATCCTCTCTTACTTGAGATAAACTTAATTAAAGTTCGGATCATTAACACGGAGAGCAAAGAAGCGGTTATTGATATTTTAGGGTTTATAATATCTTCATTTTCATTATTTGAGGACTAGATATTTCACTATTTACACTTTCGATTTATGTAGAAAAGAATACTGCTAATTATTGTATTATAAGACCAATGTTTTCTTCTTCACCGAGTGTAAACAGTGTGCAAAAAGAACGTATGCAATAAATGTAGGTAAGTACTTCCGATTATCAATATTTATGAGTGTAGTATGTACACAAAACTATATTAAGATAAAACATATTTATATTAAATTATAGTAGTTTTCCCTTATGAGAAAATAATCAAAATATGCTGCTTTACACTTCATGTACATGCATATAAAGTTAGCACAAGTTTTTTGTCACTTTGACTTTCTTGTTGTGGTGTAAAACTGACAATATTATATACATCATGTGTGTATATTGTGATTGATTTTCAATACGAAAAGTATTGATGGTTCTGTTTGAAGCATGAAGGTTATAAGAAGGAGAACGATCGAATTCTACAAATTTTCAGGGACAGGTGCGCTAATGCTTTAACACGTAGCGATCGTTCTCCTTCTTTATAACTTTCATGGTTTGAAGGGATTAGAATATTTTTATTGATAATAAAATTGAAATAATTGAAAAATAGTTTTCAAGTGGTGAGTTGAGTTATTATTTATCATCAGAAGTTAAAAATCAGAATTGTCCATTGAACTAGTAAACTAAAAAATTTTCTGAATAAAGACCCCAACACAATACATTGATTTTCGGTTTCGGTTAAAATTTTTTGAAACCCATGGTTTAAGGTAGTTTTCATCATAGTGATCAAAAGAACTCAACTTCTTATGAACTCAACCCTCAAAAACCCCTTCCCTTCCGTGCTACGGACCTTCAAAGGGTATGCCTACATTAGATATTGATTTTTGGATTCGGTTAAAATTTCTTGAAAACTATAGATTAAGGTAGGTTTGATCATTCTGATCAAAAGTTCTTATGAACTCAAACTACCTTAATCCATAGTTTTCAAAAAATTTTAATCGAAAGCAAAAATCAATGTATTGTCTCCAGGGTCCTTTACGGACTCTTTTTATACCATATATATGAAATATACCAAGGTATACTAAGTTTAGTCCCAAGTTTGTAACGCTTAAAAATATTGATGCTATGAACAAAATTTTGGTATAAGTGTTCATAAAATCACCTAATTAGTCCATTTCCGGTTGTCTGTCTGTCCGTCTGTCATCATGATAACTCAAAAACGAAAAAAGATATCACGCTCAAATTTTAATAGCGTGCTTAGGACGTAAAAAGTGAGGTCGCGTTCGTAAATGAGCAACATAGGTCAATTGGGCCATGGGTCCATAGGACCCATCTTGTAAACCGTTAGAGTTTAAATGTAAAAAATGTTCCTTATAAAAAATAAACAACTTTTGTTTGAAACATTTTTTCGTAAAAATCACTGTCTACCCGTGAGAGCGCAAATTATGCGCAAATTGTAAATTATATATTATATGGGAATATCAGTTATATATGTGTGACATGTATGTATGTGTGATGTGACAGAGTGATGAACACTGTCCATATATGGTATTTCAACAATTAACTCAGCCAATTGTTTGTTTTCACTTGTTTAAATAAATAAATTGAAATAATTGCAAAAAAGTTTTCAAGTGACGAGTTGAGTTATTATTTACCATTAAGGGTCAAAAATCACAATTTTTCATTGATCTGGGATACTTATAAACTTTCTGAATACGTATAAGATTTACGGATCTTCATAATAATAACTAGAAGCGTTTAAAATATAAAATTTTTTCTAAAAAAAACTGATATATTACTACTAAATTAAACCAAAATCGAAAAAAAAAAAATCTCTCTATAATCGCTACGTATTTTTGTAACACTCTGTCTAATATGTGTTTTATTAAAAGACTAGCTGTGAACTACCCGCTTTGCTGGGCAACATCCCCACTTGCACCCCTCCCTCCACATTTCCTTTCGTTGGATAACAGTTTTGTAATGTACACGTCATGCTCTTTTATTTGATACCCCACTTAGGTATATTTGTAAATATTCGATAATTCACACCTTTCTACCCTCCGAAGGTTAAAAGTAGATAAAAACAATAGATCTTTGAAGCTGGTTGTATATCGTGTCAATATTTGAGCTTAATCGATGCACAACTTTTTTAGTTTTTGAAGCATATCCCTTTCAACTCCTATTTCAACCCCTTACTCTACTATAATATGGATGTATTATACATAAAAACCTTCCTCTTGAATCACAAAAAAAACCGCATCAAAATCCGTTGCGTAGTTTCAAAGATTTAAGCGTACATAGGGACATAGGGACAGAAAAAGCGACTTTGTTTTATAATATGTAGTGATTATTAGATTTTTAAAAGCAAAAATACAGCTTACATTTACTTATATGGTAGTTCCTAAAATTAAAAAGAAATTTATGACTATGTTCATTCTTAGAAAGTTGTGCTAGCTTTACGCTCATCTTACTCTTTTTGTAGTAAATTATCAGAATCCAAAATAGGATTCATATATAATTATGTAAAGGTCAGTGAGTGTATGATTAAATTTTTTTTATATAAGCGCAATATTTAATCACAAGACCAATTACACCACTTTTATACAAAGTCAGACAATTTATTAATTACTTCCAATTATTGTAATCTTTTGTTGTTTTATTGATAAAAGAAATTAATGTGGAATTTTTTATTTATGGAAATGCGTTTTTATTTGTTTATATATTTGCATAATAACTATTAATCGGTAAATTTAATTACATAATTTGCATAAGGTTTAGATTTGAAGGATCCCGTACAAACCTTGTGAGTTTTGCAAACTATTTCACCCTTTTAGGGGATGAATTTCAAAAAAGTCTTTCTTAAATGTCATCTGCAGTATAAAATCAATATCCTCTTGAAATTACAATTATCTACCATTAGCGATTTAGGCTGGGCATCGATATGTCAGTCACGACATTGCCTATTCCCCTCCAGATTAATTCCCCCCTCTGAAATATTTTTGATTTTAAATAATATACAAAAAAAATCATTTTGAAAAAAAAGTCATTAAAATCGGAGCTGTTATTGAGGATTCCCGAGTAAAAACATTCATTGATGCAACTATTTTGACACAATAATAATTTAAGATACATTTGATCTACGACTTAAGCCACTATACAATTTATAATTTAATTTTGTTTCACCCCAGTAATATAGAAGGAAATGTTGGTCGGGGAAGATTAACCATTGATATAGTTGGCTAACCAAGTTTTTATGTTAAAATACTGTTGAAATTTTCAGGTCAAAAATTTCTGATGCTCCCTTCTATACCAAAAATTACTGTTTGCGCCCGCGCTCTCATGGCTAAATGGGCGAAGACCAACCATGTGATCCGATCAAGTGGTGGAGAGGATAGGGTAGCAATATTCTTCATATAATATTCGTAAATTAATTAAAAAAATTTTCAACCTCTTTCGTTCATTCTCTTTACTTTAATTTTTATACCATGTATGTATAAAATATATCAAGGTATATTTAGTTTAGTAGTAAGTTTGTAACGCTTAAAAATATTGATACGTGTTCATAGAATCACCTAATTAGTCCATTTCGGGTTATCTGTCGGCCTGTGAACACGATAACTCAAAAATGAAAAGCGATATCAAGCCTAAATTATTTATAGCGTGCTTAGGACGTAAAAAGTGAGGTCAAGTTCGTCAATGAGCAATATAGGTCATCAATTGGGTCTTGAGTCCGTAGGACCTATCTTGTAAACCGTTCGAGATAGAATAAAAGTGTAAAAAATGTTCCGTATAAAAAAATAAACAACTTTTCTTTAAAACATTTTGTTATAAACATCACTGTATACCTACGAGAGCGCAAATTATGTTCACAAAATACATTTACGGTTGCCCGACTGAATGTCTACCTGTCTGTCGCTACGATAGCTCAAAAACGAAAAGACTTTATGGCGTAAAAAGTGAATTAGAGCTCGTAAATGAGTAACATAGGTCAATTGGATCTTGGGACCGTAGATCATATCTTGTAAACCTCCTTCCTTATAAAAAAATAAACAACTTTTGTTTGAAACAGTTTTTCGTAAACATTATGAGGACATCCGTGAAGGCATGGTTTATTATATAGCCGTATTATATATACACGACTGTGGCTATCTAAGAGTGACTATCTTTCTTTAATTACATGATGTAAAAAGAACAAATGATCGTGTAATTAACACTGTCTATAAATGATATTTCAACAATTAACTCAGTCAATTGTTTATTTTCACTCGTTTTTCCTAAATATTAGTAAGGATAATTGTATGTGATTCCAAGAATAGATATATTATGATGGGGTTTATTAACTGGTTTAATTTGTTTAAATTATATAATAATAATTCGTTTTATGTATACTTTAGTTTAATTTTGAACAACCCTTATATAACTACTTACTACATTATCATTAAATTTAATTGTATGATAATGCTCCCCCATGTTATTATCAATTATAACAATATTCTACGAATTTATTTGATTAGATTATAATTTAATTCAATAATCTGAAGTAAAATCTACTCACCCTACCTTTAGGCCAAACTGCTTACAAGCTAATAGCACAGGAATATCTTCGAAAAAAAAAAAGATTCAAGTCCCGAAACGCGATGTATAGCTGTTTTTTTGGTATGTTATTTGGACCCCTTAGGGCAGTGTCAAACTGCGTTTTGCAAGCAAAAAAAAGTTGTGCTACCTGCGTGAAAAACTGTAAAAATTTTTCAGTTTTTGCAGTTCAATTCAAAACTATGAGATTTTGACATTAGTTGCTACTATAATTTTGAAAGTATATTAAATATGAAACACTTGAAGTTAACCCACAGCTCCGTTTGTCTCCGTATAATTTTTGAAATATGATGCTTGAAAAATTTACATGGTTTTCAGAAATGTAAAAATTTTGAGGTTTTTTTTTTCTTTATTAAACTGTTAGAGATAGAACAAAAGTTAAAAAGGTGATAAATGTTTCTTATAAAAAAATAACCAACTTTTGGTTAAAAAATTTTTCGTAAACATCATTGTTTTCTCGTGAGGAAGCAAATTAAGGCAAAACTTTGGTGTCCATTTTCTCCAAAAATATAAAAGATAAAGAAATGCAAATTTGTACGTAGCTTCGGCTAGTGAGCCTTTTGAAATTTTTTTGCAAAAAACTGAAAAAAAATTTGAATTGAACTACAAAAATTGTAAAATTTCGCAGTTTTTCGCGTGTTACGCAGGTAGCATAACTTTTTTTCTTGTAAAACGTAATTTCACATTCCCCATAAGGGTTCCAAATAACATACCAAAAAAGCAGCTTTACATCGTGTTTTGCGATTTTAATGTAGAAAATGATTATTTTAATAATAGGTTCTCTACCCTTTGCTTTCCAAAATAGATGTAAGTAAACCCCCCCCCCTCCCTCTTTATATTTCGTGTGAGAAATGTGAAACACAATTGATACTTGTCAATTGTAGTAAGTTCCACAAATAGGCCAGTACAAATAGTACTGGCAAGTAGCAGTCTCACTTATACAGAGAGGTTCACGAGAGAAAAACAACTATCTTTTATAGAGATTCCTGTTTCTCACTTATAGAGATTTTAGAGCGTAAAAATGGGATTTGGCAATGACTCTCGCTTATAAAGATTTGATTACATTTTATGAAATAATATTAACGTTAAATGCTTCCTGCGTTTAATAATTTGATATTTCGAGATTTTATAGAATAATTTAATTTTGAAAACAAAACTCAGTTGAAAAGACCTGCATGTTTGCGTTAATCTCAGAAACCGCTATGCTTCATTATATAAGATATCGTTGTGTATCCATAGAGGAAATAACGACAGGGCCAATATCGGTTCAACTACGGGAAGAAGTTTCTGAGCGTTGGACCAAACTTTGATTCCGAGACTAACCCAGTCTTGATTTGAGCTCTTTGATATCTGATGATTTGTAGTAGTTATGATGTAATAATAGTTGAACGTGTTGGTGCTATTTTCGTTTCGGTTTTAGTCCCAAGTTTGTAACGCTTAAAAATATTGATTCTACGAACAAAATTTTGGTGTAGGTGTTTATATAATCACCTAATTAGTCCATTTTCGGTTGTCTGTCTGTCTTTCGACACGATAACTCAAAAACGCAAAAAGATATCAATCTGAAATTTTTATTGTGTGTTGGGGGGCGTAAAAAGTGAGGTCGAATTATGAGCGACATATTGAGTCTATTGGGTCTTGGGTCCATAGAACTAATCTTGTAACTAATCTTGTAAACCGTTTGAGATAGAACAAAAATTTAAATGTAAAAATTTAGTTTAAATGTATCAAACAGAAACATTATATAGTATATATACACACACTACACGGTGTGTCCGTTGTATACTGAGGAAGTGAGATAAAATATACTATTATAACTTTGTGTGTAAGAGTGGCTATCTTTCTTTATTTACATGACATAAAAAAACAAACCATTGTGTAATCAACACTGCCTATATATGGTATTTCAACAATTAACTCAATCAATTGTTTGTTTGCACTTGTTTATAAGTATTTTTGAACTTTGTAATAATATTGATATAGCTTCTTTAGTTCAAGTCATTTTTAGTAACTAACTAATACACATTTATTAAGCTTTAATTTCTGTTGTGAGATTGAAGTGTATGTTTTTGTGTATGCGATACCTATACAAAAATTTTCTTTAAAACGTAGCCTTTTTAATTTTACCCCTATTACTAAATCTCCGGTGTTCAACTGCCTGTCTTTCAGCAAATTCTTCCACCGTGAAGTAAGTTGGTAGAACTGTACAGTGCGAAATTTTTTAGAACCTCTTAATTCACAGCAACTTTAGTAAGCTACCTCATATTATTTGGTTTGAGGGGCAATATTGAAAAATTCTCATAAACAACAACTTCATTCTAATCTTATATATTATTACTCTAGCAAGTTTTTTTCTGTCCTACCCTTCCTTATTCCTTTCTCAAATTCCATGGTTCAGCCCTCATTTCCAAGCTTATTATGTCTGTGTTTGACGAAAAATAACTCACGGTCTTAAAATGTACCGCTTAGGAAAAAACACATTAGACAAATAATTTGAACGAAAACATATCATAAATTTAAATAATAAGTTTATTAGGCAAACATGTTAGTTTTTACAGATGCTCTCCTAATACTCTAGGCATAATTACTATTTTTAATAAATGTTCTTCTAATATTAATTTAAGCACTTTTGATTTTTTTCACCACTTTTCTACGAAATTTGTTGTTTTTAGCCACGGGTTACGGCAACTACGGTAAGCGTAATTCCGTACGGGTCGAGCTAGTTTAAAATTATTATAATGATATAATATAATTCTGTGAATTTTATGCTATTATTTAAATATTTCTTTATTATTTATCGAAAACTATTACATTTTTTTAATTTTTTAAAAATTTACATTATGTACGTAAACATAATTAAGTTTCCGGGGACACACGTGCAACTAACACGCGATATAACTTGAACAGATGCATACACGATACTCCTCGGCCTTAAAATGTCAATGTTAGTTGCAGTCACATCAATACTCTATAAATTAGAGTAGTCTGTCTACATTTTTCGGGCCAAAGCCAAGATACAGAAGATCAATACATGTAAAAAATCCGAAAATTCCGTAGAATTCAATGCCTTATTTTTTTCCAGACTGACAGTAGGAAATCACATAGAAAATAGTGGCCAAAGTTGGTCAAAAACAGTTTATTTAGTTTAAAAAAAAAATAGGTTTTGTACAAAAAATGTGTAACTTTTTATGTCGGATCGATCTAGCCCAGTCCGATATTAAAAAATTATTAAATAAACAATTAATTGAAATAAAAAACTATTAAATATCGCATTTTTTGTAAATACCGGTATCTCTTTGAAAAAAATATAGTAATAAACAACATTTGATGAAAATTTACGCAAAGAATTTTTGAAAATTTGAAAAATATTGAAAAGTATTTCCAAAAATCACTTTTTTCGACAAAAAAAAAAAAAGTTGTTTAAAATTCCAATAGCTCATATATCCATCCGTGCTTTTTTATAAACGTTTCTGTGCTTCAAATTTTTGTCAATTGTTGGCTGAATATGTGCGAGTATTGCGCGCTTTTATTAATTGATCGGTAATATACGAATTATCGATCGAAAAAACGGTTGTGAAACATTTTGAAATATTATATTAATTATTTCTTAAATTTTTTTATCTGATATACTTGCTTCTAGTTGGTACTTATTATTAGTGAGGTCTTAGTTATTGATGGAGGTTTCTTTCTTCACAAATTTGTTTGGACATCTAGTAAAACTGTGCTAAAAATTGTGAAGTTTTTAGAAAAAATACGCACAAAATCATTTTTTGTTTTTGACGGTTATTCCAAGAGTAGGTACTACGTAGAACGTGTGCGTAGATAATTGAAAAAAAAACTCGCTCTTGAATCAGAATTTGAATGATAATAATGCGTCCAAAAGAAAAACATTATTTTTATGTTATGTTCAGGCAAACAGAAAATAAACTGTGTGATAACAGCTGTTGAAGATGCCGATAGACTCATAATAACTACTGCTAACGAATTACAAAAGAAAGAGGAAAATATAAAAATTTATGTCAAAGATACAGATGTATTGGTAATATTGACGCAGCTAGCGCCATCGATTACCAAAATATTGCGAGAAATTGAAAAGAAAACGAAAAATTGTATAATTTTAACAGTTTCAAATTTCTACATTTAATACAATACGTTGGACTATTTTATATAATACGAGGCTGCGACTCGACGTCCTCTTTCTTTAAACAAGGCAAAAATAAAATTTGTAAAAATTTTTTACAGCAAAAGTATCACACACAAAGTTATTTTCGTCGCATGCGAAATAATTTCAATTTTGTACTCTTCAAAAAAACGTATCTGTACCTTTGGAAATGGTAAAGTAGAGATGGTACTTAAATGATGGGTAGGGTTAAAAGTATATATTCGCATTTTTCGGGGTAATTGGACTTCCTAGCACAAAATGCTTTACACAAAAGTTCTAGATAATAAAAAAAATCCGAAAAATTTTTATAATAGATATTTTTCAATATAACCTCAAATTTTAATCGAAAACCCGTACGAAAATTAATTTTTCTGAAACTTGGTGAAAGTATGCTTTGAATTATACTAAATAGGCACAATTTTTGAGGAAAGTGAAAAAATGATTTTTTTGAAATAATTAGAATTTTCTATAAAATTAACAAAATTTTCGACGAAAAACCATCTTGATTTATTTTTTTTCGATTTTCATATTCTGCCCCTATTCATTTAATTTCTTGAAATCTACTTTAAAATGATTTATCTATGTGTATGGTTTATTTTTCATTAAACCGCTTAAGATTGAGAAAAACAAACAAACAGATTTTTCGAGTACGAATGTCTGTGAGCACAATAACTCGAAAATTGTCTTTTGGGTCTTAGAGATAGAACAAAAGTTTAAATTTAAATGATATACAACTTTTGTTTGAAACATTTTTTCGTAAATATCACGCCCTCGTTTACCCATGAGTACGCCATTTAGGACAAAACTTATTAATTGATGTATAACAATTTATTTGTTATTTATAAAAGTAAGAGTTATTTTGTTGTGCAAAGGTAAAAAAATTTAAAAATTCGTATAAATTGTGGTACATTTATATCAAAATACGTTACAGCACTTCAAATAGTGCACTGCAAATATATGTGTTGGGATTTTCTTTAAAAGACAATTTCAATAAAATAGTAATTCGCTTCGTTTCTAACAAGATTCAAACGCTATTTTTAACTGTCTATTAAAGCCACGTGCGGTGTAAAATTGACATGATCAACAAAAAAACAATATTATCAAACTATATATGTAATATCCTTGTACTAAAAAATAATATATTCAATATTCATTTCTGTCAATAACATATTCTTTACCATTTCCGTAAAAATAAAAATTTATTTTAAATTAAAATTACGTCACAACATCAGTTTTTATGACATAAACATCACATCTCGTCGTTCTAGATAATCGTATCTAGACACAAACACAAAGATGTGTTTGTAAAATGATTAAGTATCAAATTCTTGACATTTGAATGTAAATTGAATAATAATAAAATTACTCATTAATCAATAATGTTATTAGGATGAATGACATTTTATATAATTTGCTGATTAAATCATTTTTATTTGTTATTATAAATTTATCATAATTATTTAAATATGCATGCATCAAGCATATTCACTTTTATATTGATTGTTTAAGTAATTACTTATTAGTAAAAATCGATAACAAATTAGGAAAATCACCTTGCCATTCGATCACAAGTAAATTAAAATAGAACTAATAACCGACTTGAATTTTGCTTCAATTGATTTAATGTTGAACAAATGAAAACAAACAATTGACTGAGTTAATTGTTGAAATACCATGTGTAGACAGTTGATTAGTGTTGATTATACTGTCACATTACAAATACATATATGTCACACATACATAACTGATATTCCCATATAATACATACTATACAATTTGCGCCCTCATGGATAAACAGTGATGTTTACGAAGAAATGTTTCAAACAAAAGTTGTTTATTTTTTTATAAGGAACATTTATTTACATTTAAACTTTTGTTCTATCTCTAACGGTTTACAAGTTAGGTATACGGACCCAAGGCCCAATTGACCTATGTTGCTCATTTACCAACACGGCCTTACTTTTTACATCGTATCCACGCTATAAATTTTAGCTTGATATCTCTTTTCGTTGTTGAGTAATCGTGGCAACAGACAGCAGACAGACAACCGAAAATGAATTAATTAGTTGATTTTATGAACACTTATACCAAAATTTTGTTCGTAGCATCAATATTTTTAAGCGTTACAAATTTTGGGTTAAATTTAGTATACCTTGATATATATTACATATAAGGTTAGGTTATATTGGCTGTCCACGGAGGACACACTATAGAGCCCATTGTGATAACATATATGTGTTTTACCACCTTTCCGATGATAATTTCCTTCATACATATACCATGCACTACAAGAGCCCATCACAACTATTAATTAAATTAATTTTGTTGCGACAGTGGGAATCGAACCCGCTACCCTAAGCGGACGGAATTGGTTACGACTAAACCAACTGAGCTAATAGGACGACTATTACATATAAACATGGCATAAAAATTAGCAATTATACTTTCCAAAAAACGTTTTACACAAGTGTAGAATCTATAATAGAGAGCCGTAAGGCATAAATATATTAAAATTTCGGAATCCAGGGTCAGTTAATAAATTTGCATAAAAACTGCTCGACTGCATTGTTTAAAGTTGACATAAAGAAGTTAAAGAAAAATTTGTATGAGAAGAGGTGGCTCTTGCCCAGAGGATGAGAGCCCACCCCTCCTCGGATATGCACTTTTTAAAGTACTATAAAAAAACATGAAAAAAGTTTCAAGTCATTTGCATGAAAATTGACGGAATTATAATGAAAACAAAGTTTCTCGTACTTTTTTTTTTATGTTTTATTGAGTTCAAAAACTGTTAAATATTTCCACGGGAACTAAAATTAATGTTTGCCGCTTTCCAATTAACTTTATTTAAGTGCTGGCAACATGCTCAAAAATTAAATTAAATTAAATTGTTTATTAGCATATACTATATCCACTGAGGTAGTGAGAAGAAAGATACTCTTATTACTTTGTGTGTAAGAGTGGCTATCTTTCTTTACTTACATGACGTAAAAAAACAAACGATTACATCATCAACACTGTTTATATGGTATTTCAACAATTAACTCAGTCAATTGCTTGTTAACACTTGTTCTCAGATGAAATTATCTTAGAATTGGTAATTGTAAAAATAAGAATTTGAAGTTCGGTTTTAAAGATTTAAATTTAACGTTTTTATGTAAATTAATAATTTCTTCTTTTTTTTGCAGGTTCGTATTTTTGTTATGACAATCCGGCAGCATTACAAGATAATTTTATGAAAGATTTAAATATAACTACAACAGAATTTATGTTTTTTTATTCAATATATTCATGGCCGAATGTAATATTATGTTTTGTGGGTGGATTTTTAATTGACAGGTAAATATTAACGAAAGAAGAAACTTTAAAAATAACTCGGTGTATTGATAATATATAAATATTCGTTAGTCATTAATACACAGAGTTTTTAAAAAAGTTTCCACCCTAATATTTCAAAAATTGAATGGAGAATAAAATAATAGTAAAATGCGTGTTTGCCTTTGAATGGAAGTACAAAGTGGGAGCATTGTGGGAAGAATAATTAAAATTCTCTTTTGTGTTAAAGTTAAAAAAAAAAAAAACTTTATGATATAGCAAAAGTTGATCTATATTTGTCTATAAAATTATTTTCATGGGGTTTCCATATCAAAATTTCATGATTCTCGACTCAGCGGTTTCAGCTGTGAGTTGGTCGATCAATCAGTCAGTTTCTTTTATATATATATATATATATATATATATATATATATATATATATATATATATATATATATATATATATATATATATATATGACTTTTTGATCTGTTCTTCGTCTTTGACAAAGGTGGTCACATTTTTTAAACCTCCTCGCTGTATATATATATATATATATATATATATATATATATATATATATAGATTATAAAAAAACTTTAATATAAGTAATCCTGTATCCGAGCACCTTCTTCAAAATCATTATTTACCGATTACCTTTTTTTTTTTGTAGAAATTTAATTTTACCTAGGCGCCCGACTTTTTTTAACTACGAAAATTGTAACCGGTAAAGTGCCTTTCACGCGGCTCGGAAAATTTTTAATCGAACACACAAGCTTTACTTTTACGGATACTTGTTTTTTGTTATCCAAATAGGAAAATAATTGAATAATTAAGTTTTAGATTTAGAAAACTATGGGGGGGGGGGGGTGTGCTGGGAAGTTCAAAGGCAAAGAAACTTCAAAGGCAAAGCGATTCCTTATTGAATCTCCTCCAAACTGAATAGATTTTTTCGAATCATAGCTAAAAACACTCCCGATCAAGGTTAACTTTCTAACAAAAAAACTAAATTAAAATCGGTTCATTCGTTTGGGAAGTACGATGCCTTAGACAGACACACATATACAAATATTTTTTAAACACATAACACCCCTCCGTTTGCGGCGTCCGTAGGTTCCGAATACGCTATTTCCTGAGTATCGCTTAATTAATACCCTATTACAGTGCAACCTCGATATAACGAATCTGAAGGGAACCAGTAAATATTCGTTATATCAAGTAATTCGTTAAACTGAGGTTTGTTATATTGAGGTTAAGTTGGTCTAAAATTCGTTATAAAGAGGAAAAAAGTGTCGGAACCTCTCGCGACATGAATTACATACTATGGAGTATACTAACTGTCATATATTGGTGGGACTTTATACGTTATATAAAGGTTTTGAATTGACGAATTTCGTTATTTAGAGGTATTTAAATTTTTTATGTAGTTGAAAATTCGTTATAAAGAGGCTGTTCGCAAAAAATATTCGTAATGTAGAGGTATATTTTATATTGACTCTTATGGACAATTCAAGGGGATTGCGAAAAATTTGTTAAATCGAGGAATTCGTTATATTGAGGTTCGTTATATTAAGGTTGCACTGTATTATATTGTCGTATAAAACAATTTTCATTTTTAAATTTGAATATCTTTCTGTTAAAATTCCTGAGATTGGGCAAACTTAGATTACACATATTTAGGACCAAATGAAGGTATTAAAACGATTTCTAGCTGGCTGAAAATTAGTTTCTCAAAACGCTTTTTATGGAATCTATTTGATTAGCTTAAGAATGAAATTTACGTAATTGTTATTTAGGCAATTATGTAACTGTAAACATACCTTTCATAGAGGTTTTTGTACGAAATAAATTAAACGTTTGAAAATTTTTTTGGATGGAAAAAATTTATCTCAACTGACTGAAAAAAAGAAATGATATATTCTTTTTAAATTCATTTACTACCAGTTAGGACGCACTACGCTAGCTTTGTAGCTTGTCTACATTTATTGGCTGATGATACGGGATCCCCCACTCCGCCATTTTGTTTCTAATAATATTTAGGAGTTAGAAAAATTTACTCCATAACATACGCCATAATATTCCGCCATTAAATGACTGATTATAACATACGCCATAATATTCCGGCATTAAATGACTGATTACAATTGTTTTTTTCTAAAGCGAAGTTAAAAATTCTAATATGTGTGTAAATTATTCTCATTTTAATCAAAATCATTTTAATTTGTTTCAGTGTATTTGGAGTTCGAAATGGTTCCAATATTTATATGCTTATTGTAATGATTGGTCAGATAATATTTGCAAGTGCTGGATTTTATGACATGTATTGGTTGATGATTCTTGGACGTTTAATTTTTGGGTAAAATAGAATGTCTTAAAGTTTTATCTATCATTTGAAAAATTGATTATGCTTAAAAATAAACTAACCGCGACATCCTTTAGAAATGATATCGTAAATCAATGTAATGATATCGCGATTTCATGACACCATCGGGAACACAATATTTAACAATTATTTTGATAAAAATATGTTTAAAATTTAAGTGACCAGAAAAATTCGTGCCCCTAAAAATAACATCATCGCAGAATTGGGTTGTTGAATTATAATTTCAAATATAATTTTCAAAGCTAGGAAAACATTTTTAAAAACTATGTTTATTTGTAATATATTAAGAAATTTACAAATCTTAACTAAGTAATTAAATACTCAATATACACCATGTTAGAAAGCGATTTAACACACCGTTTATGAGATATTATTAAAATTGACATATTTTACACGAACATCACGAGAGAAGCGTGGGGAAATATATACTGCTGCAATTATTAAAGGAACATTATTTTTACACAAAATCTTACCTAAATTTCAAACCGATGTATCTCCGCAAAAAATCATCGAATTCGGAACCTTAATAGCTCATTTGAAAGCTTGCACCTACTAGTTTTGGAATCTATCGGTAAATTTGCATGTAGGGTTGTCATCAATGTTTTCCCTAAATTTTATATAAAGTTTAGAAGCGTTCCAAAATTTTAAAAATTTATTTTATAACAAATTTGTTTTAACCACAGGAAAGCTTTTATGTACGAACTTTTTTGTACGAAGTGTTTACACCCTAATAAACAATTGTGGAAAATTTCAAAGATGCATTAATTTTTTTCTTTTAGATTATTAGTTTAATGATACTATAAGGTAAATCATTTACAATTTTTTTCAGTGTACGTTTAAGACATAATTCTAGCTACTGAAAAAAATTTTTTTTTTTGAGATCAATTGTGTCAATTTTTCACAAACTATCAATTTCCGATATTATTGAACAGAGACACTCATAAGAGCCCATGTAATTTTAATTAATTATATCTCTTAAACGGTGTGGTAAAAATCTGATTTTTGATTCTTTACTAATGTAATCATGATCTTTTAAATAAATTTTAAAAATAGTTGTTAGCTGTGAACCTGGACACTGCTATACTTCCTTAAAGCACTAACCAGATTATTAGTTATGAGAAACTAAATGCTACCTTAAGCTAATAACACAATTCATAATAAATATTTTTAGGATCGGAGCGGAGTCATTAGCCGTAGCACAAAATAATTATGCAGTAGTGTGGTTTCGAGGAAAAGAATTAAACATGGTGTTTGGTATACAATTAAGTTTTGCTCGAATTGGATCCACTGTTAATTTTTGGATTATGGAACCAATTTATACATATGTGAATCAATTTTATTTTGGCCCTGAGTGTATTGGTGTAGTTTTATTTATTGGTATGTTTTCATAAAAGTATAAAATTTGTTAGAGGAGAGGGCTTTTTGTAATTTTGATATATGATTTTATCATTTGATATATTGTTTTTATTCATATGAATAAGAAAAAACTAAGTAGTAGCTTCAAGTTGCCTAAAGTCATTTCACCCCTTCTCTAAAATTCTAAGAAGCAGCCATTCAGAATATGTTAATCATTTTATCAATTTTTCTATACCAAAAATATATAGGACGTCATAAAGATACCGACAAACTTTTAGGGGTGGTATAATCATTTCACCCCTTCTCTAAAATTCATAGAAGCAGCCATTCAGAATATGTTAATCATTTTATCAATTTTTCTATACCAAAAATATATAGGACGTCATAAAGATACCGACAAACTAAAAAAAGTTATTAAAATTAAAAACGATAATTAACGAAGCCCTAATTCGTTAATTGTTCGTCAGATCGAAAACTTTTCATCTTCGAATTCCATTCCCTATCCACCATTTCTGCTGTCCATTACTTTCGGGATACCTGTTTATTCAGCCAGGGAAATTTAGCGCATGGAGAATTAACAGTTTTATAATTTATGGTATTTCCAGCATGAATGCACTTGTCGAAAGATTTGGCTATTTTTTTTTTCACAATCTCAAAACAATGTTAACTGTGAAATCCGGAGTTTCAGAATTTTTTGTCGTTTAGATCGCGAGATAATCAGCTGCAAATTTCGCGATTTCTAGCGTCAAAGCATGTAAAACTGTCCTCTCCTAAAAAAAAAAAGGAGATTTGAAAGTAATGTTTTTAAAACATAAACAATTTTTTAAAATAGCACCACGTCGTTTTGTTTTCGAGATATTAATTTTGACGTAAACTGTCAAAATTGGGAACTTAGGCATTAATTATCTCGTGTTTTAAACGGTCAAAATTTCTGAAACTTTGGATTTAATAGTAAGCTCTATTCTTAGCCTGTGGAAAAAAAATTCGTTAAATTCAGTAGAAAAGTTGGTTTTAGCATATGAATCGCAAATACCATGCTGGAAATACCTTAACGGAAAAATATTCAACGATAAATGATTGACATATTCTTTTGCTTTAATTTAATCATGATGAGCCCTCTTCAAAGAAACTAATTTAAATAAAATATTATTATTTTTTTCAGCTGGATTAACGTGTGTTTTTAGTTTGATATGTTCATTAATATTAGGTTGTATGGATAAAAGAGCTGCACGTATTTTACATAGAGACGAAAATAATACAGAAGTTGTTCGATTAACAGATATCGTAGATTTTAAACCGTCATTCTGGATAATTACTATCATTGTTGTTGCATACTATGTTGCTATTTTTCCATTTATCGCATTAGGAAAGTAAGTTACAATCTTATATATTTAAACGAGCAATTCTTGTATATATATATATATATCAACGATCTTGGAAATGGCTCCAACGATTTTCATGAAAATGAGTATGTAGGGGTTTTTTGGGGGCGATAAGTCGATCTAACAAGGTTTTATTTTAAAAAAAACGTCGTTTTATCCGTCTTTTCATGAAAAACTGAAACCGGCAATGCAAATTATAACTCTTCCTGACATCTATTGGTGTATATCTTGGTTAATGAAATACAATGCAAATTATAACTCTTCCTGGCATCTATTGGTGTATATCGTAGTTAATGAAATAAAATACCGGGACATTCAAATTGGTATTTGTGTGGAGACATTTAAAACGGTCTTCTATTAGTGATAAAATTTGTGTCTTTTTAAGAATACCGAGCAAAGCTCGGTCATCCAGATATTAAAATATTATTCATTCAACATCTCATCTACTTACCAGCTAAGTTTATTTTGTCCTGAGACGATATTCGCAAAGCAAAATATTTGCTAATAAAATACGCACGGAATACTGGTTTACTGACAATAGTTAAGATCTACTGATAATGAGAGTGCCAAAGTAGTAAACAATAGACAAATGATGAATAGGGGATGGAATTATAAGACGAAAAGTTCTTTGCCGTTTTTCGATCTGTCTCATCCGTTAACGAGTTAGGGCTTCTATAATTACCGTTTTAATTTTAAGCACTTCACGACTAACACTATGAAAAGAAAAATGAAAGTTTGAAAACAATAAAGAATAAAATAACTTAAATTTGATAAATTTTAATTTTTTTGTTTTGTTTTAGAGGATTCTTTATGTCAAAATTCAATTTAACTGCACATGAAGCCAACAACGTAAACAGTATTGTATATTCGATATCCGCTATAGCATCACCAGTATTAGGTTTATTAATCGATAAAACTGGCCGTAATATTATTTGGGTTATATTATCGATTTTATTTACAATTGCAGCACATGCTATTTTAACATTTACCGATTTATATCCGTATATAGGCATGGTACGTAAATACAAGTCTATTCTTAAATCTAATCATTTTATTTTTAACTGATAATGATTTTCTAGAGGGTGCCGCCTCATTTAATCTATCATTTCCATTATTTTGTCATGGGAACCTCCAATTAAAAAAATGATATTATAGTACAACTAATAAGCTGGGATGCATAGGAAAAGTGGGGAAACAGCACCGATTTGAATACAACTTTTTGTACCGAGTTTATAGGACCCCAAGGAACATTCAGCCAACTTAACCTAGTCAGAAAACGGCGTAGGGCCCCAGCGGGGACAGATATGGCCCAAATTTTAATATGGCCCACCCTGTATACATGGCCATTTTAATCTGTGCATCTGATGCATAGATTAAAATGGCCCAGTCTATACGAAATATAAAAATTCACTAAGAAACAGAACTAGCTCTTCATATTTATCAATATATGCGGATATTAATATTACTGTATAAATATTTTTTTTAACTGTTTAAAAAATTCATTTGTATTTTTTAAGGTAATGATGGGTCTTGCTTATTCATTATGTGCTAGCGGATTATGGCCTTTAGTTGCTTTGGTTATACCAGAATATCAATTAGGAACAGCATATGGAATGTAAGTACAATATTACCTTTTAAGAACTATAACGTAGGTATGTACGTGTTACCTACGTAACAAAGATAAGATTTACCATTTATCTAAATTTTATTTGTTTCCGACCTTATTAACAATTAACACAATTAACAATAGCGATACACACATATACCCCACTAAATGTAAAATTATCAAAGATAATATTTATGAGAACTCACGACACATTATATGTTCGTGTCCGAGTTAAAAAGAGGTTAACGTTTTAATTTTTTTAAAATTACCATAATATAAATTTTTATACTTTATATAACTTCAATTTCAGATGTCAATCAATTGAAAACTTGGGTCTTGCTGTAGTATCAATTATTACTGGAATTATTGTTGATGCTGGTGGTTATTATTGGGTAGAAATGTTTTTCATGGGAGCTTTAACACTTGCACTTTTTAGTACCATTTTAGTATGGATTATAGATAGTCGAGCTTATGGTGTTATGAATATGACCCCATATGAACGAGATATTCACGATTGTAATCGACAGTAAGTAGTTTTTTTTTTTAGTTTATTATAGTTATAGTTTATAGTTTAGTTTATAAAAGCATTTATCTTAATTTATTTACTTTCAACTTTATGAAGCGAGCCTCCCAGTCGCTGTACTGTGTATCTACCGGACCAATAGCCTTGTCGATTAAAAAAATTTTAATGAATAATGTTTAAAAAAACATTCTTTAAGTTTAATACGTAACGCCGTGTTTTTCTTAAATACACAATCAAATATTTAAAGAAACAAAATTTTTACACGAAATTTTACCTAAATTTTAAACAGGTGTATCTATGTGAAAAATCATCGAACTTTGTTTATTTATCTTGAAAATGAGCTAAAAAAATTCTCGTACGAGCTTTCTGGATCAACATATTTGCTGTCCAAGTAAAATTGACACTTCTGGATACAAAATTCTGTATCTTCTGAAATTTTTCTCATATCGTACGAAAACTTAAATTTCTTTCTGTTAAGCCCTGGTATATTGTTTTGCTCTTATCACTCTCCCACTTTTCGTTTTTAAAACATACCAAAAAACAAAATTTTTCCATATTTTGGACGTTTTTTCATCTGGGCACCATTTTATAAATAAAGGCGTTATCTAAAATATTATTATGCTCATTAGAAAATTTATACTTTCTAATTTTGGAATCTATTGCTCCACAAATTTTCCACTCCCTACCGCTTTGTACTAAGGATTGAAGATACTAGAATAGAATTTCAGGAGAAACAGGATTTTAAATTCAAAAGTGTCAATTTTGCTAAGAAAGCAAATATCTTGGTTCAAAAAGTTCATACGGAATTTTTTATAGCTCATTTTCAAGAGAAATAAACAAGCTTTGGATTGTTCATAACAAATTCGTAGTAAAATAATTTTTAAAATTTTAATAAGCTTCTAAAATTCATATACTATTTAGGGATAACATTTCTCGCTTTTTCAACCCTTCGATCAAAACAGCAATTTTCAGCCACATAAATAAATGCAACGAAGTTAACACGTGTCTTTTCACGGCGACGAAAAAGTTAAAACTGAAAAAACTCGTGGACCAGCTCACATTTTATTTTGTAATAAAGGAATAATCGGGGAATTTAATTTTTTTTAAATACCAAGAATGAAATGAATTTTAAACGTTGCAATAATGAGTTATTTTTCAAAGTTTAAACATTAAATTACTTTCACTAAAAATTTAAATACCTTCATAATTTTGTGCCGTATATCTTTGAATGTATGTTTGAAACATATCTCATAACATAAATTGTTGTTTAAAGGGCTGCGGAAATATTGGAACGTGAAAAGTTACTGTCATCAAGCCGTAGCCAAATTGGTCCAAATGATTTACTACAACCAACAAATTCTGAATTTCATATACGAAATCGTTATTTATCACGAATAGGTGCCTCTGTAAGTCATTAAAAAATAATTTAGCCGAAGGTTTAGTTGGAATTTAATTTTAATATTTAAAATTATAAAAATTAAAAAAAACTTGCATGTTTTATCTATGTGTGTGTGTATGTCGTCGTTTTTTATGTGGGGAATAGCATAATAAAGCCAGTTTTACGAACCTAGTAAGAAGAATTTTTGTGGAAAGTATTAATCAGAATGTTAAATAATAATAATGTGATATTTTTACAAAAAATATAATAATGATAAATGTGATGTTAAAACTGGCTATATTTTATATAAAATATAAAACACATCAGTATTTTAGGTAGACTAACAGTGGTTTGCAAAGATTTTATTTATTAAATCTACAACAAACAAAAATATATAATCATCAATCTATGCATCTCAGAATCCATCGATAATGCAAACAAATGATAAACAAAAAAATTTATTGTTTGTAACTTATACAAAAATAAACTCATAGAGAATTCGAGAACTTGCAGTTTATTATAATTTTTCTTTAAATTTAATAATTAGAGATAATAAAACTTAATTTTTAACACTTTGCCTTTTCTGGTGAATTTTCTATGGTAAAAAATTGCCAAATTTATAAAAACAGACGTTGTTGAATTTTTTGGGTTATTAATATTGATGAAAAATTTTCACATTTTGCCGCTCCTCCTATAGTACAGACATTTCCATTAAAAAAAATTAACCCGAGACTCAAGCTCATAATGGTATCGTACGTAATTCGTACCTTTCGCGATCGAAGGTATCCTACGACAATTTAAAAAAAGTAATTTCCTCGTTAAAAGTTGCCCTACAACCTGCATAATATACAATTGCATAATTATTAATCTCGTAGTAGATGCATGATGAAACCTTGAAACTCGCGAAAAAGTGTCTTTTTTCGTAAAGTTTCCATCAGATTTGATTTCAGCTGGTCTCATTTTTTCGTTTTTTAGCGCTACAACCCTTTATTTTTTGAAACTAAAAAAACAAAAGATAAAAAAAACGAAGGCATAATGCTAAAAAAAACGTTACCTAAATTTTTTTAGTGCGGATTCTCTGATTTTTAATGACTGTATTTTATTACTATTTTACCATAATTTAAAATCGTAATTAATTATTGTTTTTTTTTTTTTTTTTTTTTTTTTAAATTTTTGTTTGCTTCACAAATTGATCTCTTAATTGATTTGGAGATGAGCAAAATTTATTCTGTTCTTAAAATTTAACTGAAGGTAATGCGGGAATAAATACGACATGAAATTATTTTACTTTTTTACGAATCCCGCGCATATAATAAATACAGTAAACCCGCTATAATCCGATCCCTGTCCGGCATATTTGAACTGGCTTTAAATGACTTTGATAAATAGACACCACCTTACAAAACGTTTTCCGAATTACCTCGAATCCACTATAATTAAAATAGTAAATTGCGCTTGTTACTATTTCTGACAACGGACTTTCTGTATTGTTTACATATCTCAGTACCAATAATTAAACAAGATATCATCATATGTCACAAATTTACTTTAAAAAAAGTATTAACAGGCTTATAACATGAAAGAATCATAAATTCACACTCGTATTAACTAACTATGAGCAAAATAAACGAAGATTGAATATTTGGACGTAAAAAAGTGATAAAAAACATATACTAAGATTTGTAATATAAGTCAATATAAATTACTGGATTCTGCTTACGATGATTAATTATAATCGAAAATATTAACATTTTTCTAATGAAATTAAAGTGAATAAACAAAATGTGATAGTCACCAAATTCAACCAAGGTTAAAGACACATAGGCGCTTATTCACCTCAAGTGTGTGTCTAAATAAAAATTTTTATGCAATAATAGGTTAGGTTAGGTCATATTGGCTGTCCACGAGAGACACACTTAGGTCATAGGGCCCATTTTGATACCATATATGTGTTACCACCTTTTATGTTGATAATTTCATTTATCAGCTCCTAAAATATATTGAGAGGCAGAGTACACCTCCTCATGCATATACCAAACACTAAACCAGCTCATCACAACCATTAATTAAATTAATTTTTTGTTCTGACACTGGGAATCGAAACCGCTACCTGAGGCATGCAGCATACAAAATTTGCAGTAGTAAGCATTCGAATCTTTCTCTTATCTTTAATTTAACTTAATTATGTTTAAAATAGCGAACAATGCCCAAGAGGCGTTGAAATCACAACGAATTCTTCAATTCAATATTTTTGTATAGTTAAATTATGATAATGAATAAGTTATTGATATTGCAGGACAAGGCTGTCTCTTTATGTTAAATATTTAAGTTTACAAACCACTGTAATAGCCCAATTAAATCAATTTTAAAAAATTGTTCAAATTTTAACTGAATAATTGTTATTAGAAAAATATAAGATCAATAAATAAAAGAAATGTATGATTATAACATATATAATTAGTTTTCTCTTAAGAGTGCCTGAACTTTAAAATTGGACAAGTTGTATTTGATATACCTTTTTTTTTTATACACCAACTAAATGGCAACCGTACTTTCTCTGCGGAGCCCGATGTAATTAATCTTGGAAAAATCATAATGTAACATTACACTCAATGATGAACAACGCATGAAAATTTTTGAAATTTTTAGAAGAACGAGTGTTTAATTCGAGCTACTTATTATGTTAAACTTTTTTTTCGAGTTCATGTATTTGTCAAGTAAAAGAAAACACACGGTATATTACAATAAATTAATGTGATCCTCTTATGAAATGCCGATTGTTAAAGCTTTGACATCTTCGAATCCGATAATCAAAAACTTTAGGAATATTTGTTGAATATCAGTTAAAGTGAAGTTGATAAAGTTGAATAAGAATTTAGTACTCTGTTAGCATAAACTTGGGCAAAAGCAAAACGTAAAAATTGTAATCATATCGATACACGATTACATAGTTTTTGGATGGATTTAATTGCTACTTGTGAATCAAAATATCAAAATTTATGAAAGAAGTCTAATTGCTCAAAAAATTATTTATGATTCCGTGTTGAGAATTGAGAAAATTCAAGTTACTATAGAACTAATATTATCAGTTAAAAATTATTTTTCTTGATATAAAGCTTTTTGAGCTAAATCGGTAGCACCCTGTTTGATCAAAACTGTTTTATAATCAACTGGTTCAGTTTATAATCGCCAACGTCATTGAATCGTGAGGTCTGATCGAATCCGTAGCTGTAATCGAGTAACCTAGATTAGGTTAGATTGTCGTGTTCAGCCAAACCTAAGTTCGGTAGTGTCAACATTCACTTACAATAGGTCTGTGGCTATAACGTATTTTTGCCCAGCAGCGAAACTGGTCTTCTCATTTGGTTGGTACTATATATCACACAAAATGCCATGAAATACTCTTTCAAATGGGAAGAATATTCAAGGATATTTATATACAGCTTGTTCTACTCAAGTTTAAAGTTCGGACACTCGAAAATGAAAATTTTTTGTAAAATAAAAATAGCACGTATTTATTTTGAAGTACCATAATGTACTTCAAAGAGTACATTAAGAGTACTGTTGCTATTAGTAAAACATAAAATTGATCTGATATTTCTCACTCTTACAGTGACCAAAAGATTTTTCCTTTTTTGATTAATTAATTATTTTATAAAACTTTTGTTTTAAATATAATCGATGTATTAAAAAAACATTGGGATAAGCATTTTTCAATAAGATAATAATATAATTAAAGCAAGTGAAAACAAACAATTGATTGAGTTAATTGTTGAAATACTATGTAGAGACAATGTTGATTACGCAATAGTTTGTTTTTACCTCATATAGGTAAAGAAAGATAGCCACTCTTACACACAAAATAATAAAAGTATCTCTATTCTAACTTCCTCAGTGGATATAGTATATGTTATAAATAAACAAACACATACATAATATATGTAACGTATAAATTTAAAATATATACAACACTGTATATATTCTATATAATGTTTCTAACTTAAGTTGTGCCCTCACGGGTAAACAGAGATGTTTACAAAAAAATGTTTCAAACAAAAGTTCTTTATTTTTTTATAAGGAAAATTTTTTACATTTAACTTTTGTTCTATCTCTAACGGTTTACAAAATGACCCAACCTAACTTTGTCATTTACGAATTCGACCTCGCTTTTTACGTCGTCAGCACGCTATAAAATTTCAGATTGATATCTCTTTTCGTTTTTGAGTTATCGTGTTGACAGACGAATAAAGTAACAAACAATTTTTTTTCCGTGAAAATTAATAAATACGGAAAAATGTTTCTTACGTAAGTTGCTTATAAAGAATAACGTTCTAATATAAATTTATCTCTAAATGTATATTTATATCTATTATATTTATTTATCTAAGAATGTATTCTGCCATTTCATTTTTATACAATGTTTATATGAATTATATCAAGGTATATTAAATTTAGTCCCAAGTTTGTAATGCTTAGAATTATTGATGGTACTAACAAAATTTTGGTATACGTTTTAATAAAATCACTTTATTAATCGATTTCATTTGACCGTCCGTCATTACGTTAATTCAAAAACGAAAAAGATATCCAATTTAAGTTTTTATAACATGTTTAGGACCTAAAAAGTTACTTTCAGTTCGTAAGACCCATCTTTTAAACTGTAACGGATAGAATAAATGTTTAAACACAAAAAATGTTCTTTTTTAAAAACTTTTGTTTGAAACTTTTTTTCGTAAACATATTTTTTCCGTAGGGGTGCAAAACTAACACGATAGAAGGTTGAAACTTTGTGGGTAGATTCAAATAGTGAATTTATTGATTTTAATTTCATATCAAACCTATCGAATAACATTGAGGTAGTTCAAATAAAAAAATTGCGACTGGAAGGGTACCACTTTATTTTTCATAGATGTTTTTGTTTTTTAAACTTATCTAATTTATTAAAAAAATGCAAGGGTTGTATTTCAACACTTTCTATACAGGTCATTTTAACAATTATTTATTTTCATTTGTTTCTATTAAAATCTACCAATATATTATCATAAAATTAAATTTTTTTTGATGTGCTTATTCCAGTGATATAATATTATGAAAATTTTTTCTCGTACTATATTTTATATTTTAGTTGAGGTTTTAAATTTATGCTTTAAATTAATTTTTTTTTTTTTTTTGGATAACTAAAATGTATGATAAAAATATTATTAACAATTTGGATTTCTTATTAACAAAAACAGAAAAATATGTTATGTGTAGTTTGGATTTGTAAAATTTAATAATTTTGGTTTTTTTATGTTTGTGTTTTGTCCTAAGGCGTATTGTAGATTTTATATAAATTAAATCTTAACAAGGATATACAATTATTTAAGTATTTAGTTTAAATTTTATTGCATTATTATTTAGAGCTTATTTATTATCAGTATGTTTGTTAGGAGTAAATTATGAGTTGGTTTAATAGGGTATTCCACTATTTTTGAAAAAGTACTTCAAAATGTTGATTATGCTAATAAAAAGACACCAAAAATTTATTTCGGAAAAATACACACGCTTTCTTGCCAAAAACTTAAATTAAATTTTAAACCTTTTTTAAACTGTCAAAAACGCGGGCATCCAATTTCATGACGTAATATGGGTATCACTATACGAAATAACACAAATAAAATTGACAGATATATTCATAGACATCTGATTATAATAAATATGAATACTTATTATCTATGTATATATTATACCCAGCTGTCTACACTGAACTAACTGATGGTCTATGACTCATACCGCTATGACACCACAGCAGGGCTATCCCGCGTTTTAGGTCACGTGATATCCAGTTTAAAAATTACGATTTTTAATTTTAATATTTTAAAAGAAAAATATGCTTTTATGACTCGAAATCAGAATATTTAAGTATATTTTTACATAAATTTTAACTTTTTTCAAATTTCATGATTTATTTTTGACTAACGATAATACCTTATTGAAGAAAGTTTTCGGAAATATATTTCATTAATACACCCGCGCTTTTAATCAACATTACTTACACTACTAAAAGATAATTAATAGTTGAAGGTGCGTTAAAAAAATGAAAAAAATAAGAATCTAATATGTTTCAAATAAAAGTTAGCAAGGCGAATTCGTTTCCCGTCGCACACGATAATTAATATAATTAATATTTGTAATGGATTGATGTAGCGACGGGAAACGAATTCGCCTTGCTAACTTTTATTTGAAACATATAGAATCAATTGACAAAGTAGGAACAGAAGAGATCAGGTGAGACTATATCGGGTGTTTATATTGTTTGATCGATAGATGGAAGAATCATTAACATTGAGTTCAAATTAAAATTGTCCCCCTAAATCGAACAAAAGGAAAATTTTAGTAACGTACCTTATGCTTTAAGCTATCCGAGGAACGTCGATTTTTAAACCAAATTATTCTCATTTTTTTACAATGTCAGATCGATTGTCGCTTTTGTTGCAAGCCTCTCGGGTTGAGTAATAACGCTTCTTCCGCTCCTTCGTAAAGGATTCTAAATATAAACAAAGCTAGGATAAGAAATAAAATTTCCAATTTACTTTGCTAAGTCCACTTTTATTAATTTAATATTTTAATAATTTAAAAGTGGACTTAGCAAAGTAAATTGGAAATTTTATTTCTTATCCTAATTATGGAGTTCCACAAAGTAAAGCTCTCTACAATTAATTATAAACAAAACTACTCTAAATAAAATGGTCAACAGATTGGTCACAATTTACGCGGTAATTAAAGGAAGAATTATCAATAAACAAAAATATTTTTTTGTGTAATCTTAATTGTAAATTTTCAAATTAAATATTCTAGCAAATTTTTGGTACAAGGGAATACAATGTATTTAGTTATTAGTTTAGTGAAGAAGTGATTCTGCTGAAAACTGGCTATGATCAATAATAGATTGACTAACTTCAAAGTTTAAAAAATGAAATTACACTATAAACGAATTCATTTTCCTAACAAAACATTTTAGTAATTGATTAATATTTTAGTATTGTTTTAAAAATATTTTAATTAATATGTGCAGTGTCATTTGGCGCTTTTAATTTAAAAACGATTGTATTAAATATAGATTGACAATGTTGAGAAGAACGTGTTCTTCGCAAGTAGCTAAAAAAGTATTTATTCGTCATAATGCGATATTATAAGTCAGGAGTGACAACTTATTATGATTAATATGCTTAATGCAAGACTTTAAACGCAATATCCTCAAAATTCTTAATTTCATAATGGCTATAAAAGGTTAAAATGTTTTTCGAAAAACGAGAATGATCGTAAAATGCGTGTAAAGTCTTACATTTTAATTATTAAACATGATAAAGTCCGTATATAAATTCAAGTCTGACCGTGAGATACAAGTTATGATATAGGTCGGGTGTCTGAAAGAAACAACATAGGTGACTTATTTATAAGTGCGTACATTCTACAAAGTACTCCAGATAAATACAAACAAAAGAATGCCAGCGATTGTACATCGAATTTTACCAAAAAGCTCTTTGAATCAGCCAAATTAAAGAAAATAATTTACTACAATTTATGCAAAAAGAGTTTTTCTCTAAGTTAGATAATTTCGGAGATATTAATTATTATATCATAAGAGTTTCGCTTAAGCAATTAAAGTACGATAATTAATTTTTGGAGGATAAATTTCAGTAAATGTTATTTACTGCAACTTTGTACACTCACTGTCAAAAAAAGTGCCACAGTTAAAACATTCTAAGCGTACTCATCATATGTTATGTTATAATAGTAACACTTAGAATGTTTTAAAACGAGCATTTTTTGTGACATTGAGTATACGTTATAAAAATTTAAATTTGATTAGTATTCGTCGAGAAATTTTAAAATTCTAAATGTTACTAAACGAAACCATATACATCGATAATGGTACATCTGATCCAAAAGCTACAAAATAAATTTGGGGAAAATTCGATGTAGAATTGCTGGTATTCCTCTATCGGTAGTTATCAGGTATACTCTATGTACGTATGTGATGCCCGTAATTAAGTTTATAACTCAATTATAGGAGGGACAAGAACAGTATATTTATTCTCTATTATAAAAGCATTTTAGCAACAAGTTGTTACTCTCGGCATCTAAAATAAAATTAAAAACAAATTTTGTATGCATTATGATAATAGATCAATGTTAGCGGTCTATATTTAATATAGTGTCTGTGGGTTTAAATAACCTGGTATGTATTGAATAATTTTAGCTAAACTTATTCGTAGTTAAATATTTTAGGTATTTAGACGTGAATATTGCGCAACTAACAGGGTTAAACACAATTGAATTTTATTTAATTTATTTATGTATTTTCTTTTTTTTTTTTCAGTTACCATCTCACTATAATGTTAATCAAAAATATTTAGCGTATAGGGCGCTTCGATGATTAGATTATTAATAATTGTGTGTAACTTGTAATTAATATAAACATAATATCATTTTTTTTACATTAACAAAAAATTAGACAAAGATTTATATAGAATTAATTCGCTCAAGTGAAACAAGCACTCATTATATTATATTCAGTTATGCGCGCGAATTGTGTGAAAGTTGTTGCTGTGATTCTTTTTATTAATTATAACGTTGATGAAATTAAGGCAAGAGAGTATATTATTTAGACTAATAGATTTTTATAAAATAATATGTTGTAATATTTATTTAATTTAAGCAAAGACAATTAGGTTTGTACTAAGCAATACACTAAGAGAGAGAGTATGATTGAATATTGAATAGCCAACTAGCTTAATTAGCCGTTCAGTTAACAGCCTGATCTTTTTACTAAACGGCGAAATTAAAATAGCTTGAATGATATTCAGCCGTAACGTTTAATACAACATTTAATGAACTGGCTGGCTGATGCTTAGGCCATTCATACATACAATAGGGTGGCCATTTGACAAAAAAAAGAAATATCTGACATTAGAAAATGTATATTTACGTAATTTAAGATATGACATATTGTTATTTGGTCATCATGAGATCAACTAGCGTAACTTAATTACAGAGACACTGATTCAGAGTAGGTTTACAACTACATTTTTGAAATCCCTGACCACCAAAACGTGATTGATTCGTTTCTGTGTACTGAAATTTATGCCGTAAAAACCAGTGCTTAATAGTACCATACTTAAATCTAACTTTTTGTCTTTACACTCTTCCATTGTTCTTTTGTGTGTAAACGCAATCAAAGTGTGGGTTTCAAGCTGTTTGAATGGCTGATTATCGTTCAGGTCGCTATTTGAACGGCTCTGTTCAGTAAAAAGGCTAGGCTGTTAAATGAATGGCTAATTAAGTTAGTTGTCTGCGACATTATCGTGGAATATTACTTGATAATCAAGTTTATTCAAGAAGTATTAGGGAATTTTAAATACAATTGAATTTCATTCGTGTTAATTATTTTTATTTTTTCGGACATGTTATTATATGGGAATTCTCCAATGCAAATGAATCATGTACTCGTAGCCTGCAACTGTTTGTAACATGAATGAGCTTTTATTAAAGCAAAAAAAATTTTGTATTTTTCCTGTTTATTTCCGAATTATACTAAATATTCTATGGTCACCCATAAAAATTTTGTATAATCTTTTTTGTTTAGAATTGATGTATCAAATTTTTTTCCCAATCCCTATGATTGCTAAGGTAAATAGGAAAATAGTGTTTTCTTTTTGCGCACAGCGTTCATAAGCATCATTTTCAGGCTGGTCAACATCGAAATTGTTTTTTTTTTTGAAGTTCGAACAAAGAAAACATTATCATATTTACCATCTTCAAAGATGAGTTTATTTTAAAAATTTGTTTCCTATGAATTGTGTAAAAATATATTGTTCGGTTCATGTTTACGAGTTTGATTATTTTAGATTTTGTCTCGCTTTTATATTTACCAATAATTATTAATAAAATTGATTTTGGTTTTTACTTGATATCCATGATATGGTCACAAACTATCTATGGCAATAATAGTAACTGACAAATTTTTAGCATGTGTATGTATACCTTCACAATGCTTTTCAAGTTCCAAGTACATATCAAATAAATATACGTGTTCAAATAAATACAAAACTAAAAATACTTTTATTTAAACTTCTTTACATTTCCTTATTGTGGAGTATATAAACATGCTAAAAAACACTCAGCAGTGTAGAATATGGTCCAAAAATGAATAATTAGATAATAGGGTTATTATTTTTTATTGTTTACGCTTTGAGACTCTTAAACCGTATTTTGTTGCTTGGAATGTGATGTGCCTCTCATTTCGCCTTAAAGTTATTCAAGCTGTATATTGTATAACACTAAAACACAATATCCAATAAATCAATTAATTATTGGCCCAAGAAAATTTATGTTACCCTGCCACAAAGTCGTGATCATATGAGGGTTATAATCGTCATGGCCATATCAATTCTTATGTCATGAAAAGGATTTATAATCTGGTTAAACATAAACAGCGCCGCAAGTCGGTTTAAATTTTTTAATGAATTTGCAGAATTTTAGTTGGCGGAGAGTTTTAGTTTTATGGTTTTTCATCTTTTAAGTTATTCCGTTATAAAAAATAACAAATAAATGCCGATCAGGGTTGGTGCTCAAACATTTACAACTTTGCAGAAGGCTAGCATATCTTGATCCTTTTTGATTCTAGTTCTTGGTTTGTGATCTCCTTAATATCTAGACCACACAGTTTTTAAAGCGTACTTCAATATTGTATCCAATACATGTTAAGCTTCAAAAATTTTCTGTTGAATTCACCAATGACCAGGAAGTAATACAGGTTGGGTAACTTGAATTAAGGGGCATACATTTTCAATTTGTTTTTGCAAACGAATTACAACTCAAATTTCTCAGACTTAATATCAAATAAGCCCGTTATTGAATTATTGATATTTAGGTCACATTCTGTGCTGTTGAACGTATTGTTTAGTTCAATGTAAAGTAAAGCAATTTATGAAAATTTAACTATACATAACGTATTTTATCATGTAAAGCTGTTAAAAATTAACGTTAAAATATATTATTCTTTATCAAAATGTGTCAACTTATATATAACCTATGCCTATCGATCTATTCGAAAAGTTGAAAACAATTTTGAATTTTAGTATGAGATTTAAGAAGATGATATTACGAATTTTACTGAGTAATGAATATTATTTGTGAAAATGCTAAAGCATAAGGGAGTGCGTCTAGTATTGCAGAAATCAGAATAGAACTAATACCGACACTTGTTCGTTCCCAATACATCACGTAATTTTTTCAGTTATTACCACACGTTCCAAACTTCGTGAGTGGCTTCGTTTTGACGAGTCTACCATACAATAAATTGTGACGATTCTTAGAAATGCTGCGTTTTCGAGCTTGACGTCTCTAATCATGTCAACAACCCTGTATTGCTTATTTACGACCACATACTTTAAATATTTAGATAATTTTTGCCTGACAAATGTAATGCAGCGTTGGTTTAGTCCACCGCCCGTAACACGTCAATTTAACAGAGTATTGATTATCGATGAACAAATGATGTATTTTTGCGGAAACGTTTAGTAAATATATTCATAATTTGTCGAATGTGTTGCCCGAAAAATTTTTTTGCACCGTTTATGATTTAATTTGACATTTGCCAAAAATGTATGAAAGAAATTTGAAAAAATTCTCAATGATTTCGTTGTTAAATAAAAAACACTTCTTCACATTCTACGAATTTTCTTAACAAAAAACAGTTTTCGCATAAGCAATCAATGAAAATATCCGTTATTATTTGCTCAGATCTCAGAAAATTTTTTTCAGATAAAAGTTTCTTTTTCTCTCCACGAAAGATCTACAAAAAATATAAGGTTTCATTTGAAAAAATGAAGTTGGACAGCATTTAACCTAGAACATTTCCACCTAAAAATAAACATGCATTTCGAATTTATCGAGGCTTTCAATTTTCAGAATCAATTTTTTGTATCTGACTTTTTTTTTTTTTACAAATGTCAAGTTAAAAAAGGACACCCTGTAAATTGCATTAGGAATAAATAAAACTGCCGTGATTAAAAATATAAATATTTATTTTAAATTGCAAAGTATATTACATATTTATAAATTATTATAAACTACAGTCTGATAACACTATACAGAAAAGTTAACTATGTCGACGATCTCATTTCTAGTTCAAATTATTTAGCCAAATTGAAAAATATTATGAAATTGAAAGGCATTATTTTGCATGGTATAAAATCTAAACACTCATTTATATTTAATGATGAATCTATCTACCTATATATTTATACCCTTATATATTTTTATAAAAATAATTTCCAAAATGGTACAACAAATGTATTTGTTAAATATTATTTTTAAGTTTAATTATTGTGTAAAATGTATTGTATTTTATTATTAAATAAATATATTTTTTAATTTTATTTTGTTTTTTGCAATTATTTCTTAAAACGTACCGCTGTCGGATTCAGATGAAAGTACCTATCTCTAAAAGGTAGTTTAGAAATAAAGTTTTACGAAATATCACTATAATATTTTAATATTTTAATATATAAGTTGAAGGTAGTGTTCGAAAGAAAATTTTAGAAGCAAAATTGCAGTGAAATAAGTTAATAATCATGGAAGAGAGTAGAGGAAATGTGATTTTATTTCTTAAACTAAAAAGAGGTAATGTGAATTGAAAAAGTGTAAAAGTATATTAAAATCACGACAAAAATATAAACTTAAATATAAAGATGTGGTTTTACCAAGTGGGGAAATGGAAGGTGGTTACCATAGAGAGTTCTACAAGACATTTACAGGATCAACATCGACCAACACCATCAACATCGATAGGTCCTAGCAAGCCTATATTCACTATAAGGGGATGTTCAACCCTTCGAATATACCTGGTTATTTAAAAATTATTGTATTTTCTTAAATTATAAGGTTTAAACTGCACGAACACTCTCTTAAATGCATTCATATACTTAAGCAATGCTCTCTCAGTGCATGTGACCTTCTACCGCGTTTGGGGGAGTGTTAGACCCTTCGGATAGGTCTGGTCTTTTCAATATTGACTTAGAATGGTCATTTGAACACTCTGTGTAAATTTCAGCAAAATGAATGAGCAAACAGAAACCACTATCTATTCAAAATTATTTTCGCTGCTATAATCATTTAATACTTGACGCTACGGGTGTAATAAAATTATTTTAACTTTTTTACTAAAAAGATTTTTTTAATTTTTAATTTTTTTAACAATTTTTATACAGTACTGTTTTCATTTTAATAACTTTTAAAATGTTTTGACTAAATTATATCAATTTTATATCCTTTTTACTAAATAATCTTTTTACAATTTGACTTTGTAACTTTTTAATCGAAAAAATTTTTACCAGCAATATTTTACAGTATTGTTTTATTTTTTTTAATAACTTTTAAATCCTTTTTTGACCAAATTTATATATTTTTTATTTTTATCATTAATGTTGCTGTATATTTTATTCGAATTTTTGTACATAACTGTTTTTAATCATACGCAGATCATACAACTTATACAATAAACAACATTGTTTTTGTTTTTTTATACATTTTTTAGTATAAATACGATGAATCTGTTGTACATATTCACAGTTGAAAATGTAGTGAAATCCGAAACATATCTTATAAAATTATAATAAAGTGGTTAAGCAAAAAATAAGTGTTTTTAAATTTATTTAATGACATAATATATTCAATATATTAGTGTAAACTCAAAAACTGATAGTTTTAGGAATGACTGAGGAGAAGGTGCTCATCAAAATTTTTAAAATTAATGAATATCAGCAGATGTTGAACTTATTTTGTAATGGATACTAAATTTGTATATTCATATATTAGATTCGAATGAGAAATAAAAAAAGCAAAGGTCGTAGATGGACTGTTGATGAAAAATTACTCTGCCTTTCATTATTTAAAAGAAGTCCACGAACTTATCGCTTTCTAAGAAAAATGGTCATATTACCGTCGCAGAAGACTCTAGTTTCGGTGTTGAATCAATTAGATTATCCATGTGGTGTAAATCCAGCTATAATGGATTATTTAAAAAAAAAATTAATGAATGCGATGAAAAAGACAAACTATGTACATTAATGTTTGATGAAATGAGTATAAGAAAAAACATTCAATACATACCATCGATGGATAAGATTTTTGGTTTTGTCGACAGGGACTCTTCCCGACATAATGAATTGTTAACGACATGTTTGGTATTTATGTTACAGGGTCTTCATAGAAGTTGGAGGCAACCAATTGCATTTTATTTTGAAAATAAAATATCTGCTACAAATATGGCAAGTAAAATAAACGAAGTTATACTTGCCGTATCAAATTGAGGATTAAAAATAATGGCAACAGTTTGTGATATGGGAACGAATAATGTGAAGGCACTAAAATTATTTAGGGGTGATCAGAATGCCAAATATTATTTTATTTGGGCAGGCAAACCCATATTCACAATATTCGACCCCCCACATTTATTGAAACGTACAAGGAATATGCTGCAAAAATATCAAATTCAATATTATGTTAAAACACCGTCAATAGAAGTAAATGGCTTAGCTGGGTCGTCAGATATCAGCAAAGTCTATGAAGTAGATCAGACAAATATTTTCCGGCATATTCCAAAAATAAAAAAGATATACATATTGAACAAAAAATGCAAATCGCAATGAAGGTGAAATACGCAGAAGTTGCTGTTGAAATTGATAATCTCGTTTCGCGAGGTATAGAAAATATTTACAACAAAGTATTTTAAATTGACAAAGATTAATTTTATATTCATATTTTCAGATTTACTCCCCCAGTCGGGCTATATTAACATCGGTATTTTTAAAAGATTTTGATACATTATTCGATAGTTTTAATGGTCGAAAATCTTATCCTGAAAATGGTAAAGAAATTAAAAGAAATTTGAATGATACTTCGCCGCATTTAAAATTTTGGGAAGAGATGCTCCCTAAAATTAAAAGCATGCGTACCAATGGTACATTTTTTTCACCTCTATCACAATCTGGCTGGCAGATAACAATTAAAGCTACCTAAACAACTAAAGGCTTTGTGGAATCTTTGTGGCTTCTGGCTTTTAAGAAATACAAATTGTAAATCTGACGATACACCACTATTTACAACTTTAAGAAACTTTTTGTTCTCGACTAAAAAAAAGTAATTCCATTCCTAATGTAGTGGAAGTATCAAAAGATAGTAGCATTGAACTATCCTTAGAAGAAATAAATAAAATAGGAAAAGACGTTGAGTCAGGTAGCTTTGAAGTTTTGTCGGTTGCTTACGTTAGCGGCTTTATTTTACAAAAATATTTTAAAAAAATCGCTTATAAAATTTGTGAAAATGCGTTAACAACCAAAGATGAAGTTTTTTGTAATTCATTTATTGAGTTGAAAGAGTACAACAATACTAAAAAATCTTTAGTATACCCATCGGAACAATTTGTAGCTTCAATAGGTAATGCTGTTAATGTTCTTGAAGAAATACTATGCGATGCACTGCATCAAGAAAAAATTTTAGAAAAAAGTGTTAGCTCAATATTAAATAGCACATTTTTCCAATTTGTGCTTTTATCATGTCAAAATCATTCTGTTCAATTGGAAACTCTTGCAAAATCAATAAGTAGACTCGGTATTTATTGGTTTTGTAAGAAGGAAAATAGAAAAATTCAAGACCAAAAGAAAGAAAGTAAAAAAAATTACAAAAATTTAATTGATATAAAAATGTTTTCAAAACAGAAAAACTTTATTTTTCATTATATAAATAGTTTAGTCTATTTACATTTTAATCTCCGAAAAATTTGTTTTACATAATTATTTTCATATACCTAATCTTCTGAAAAGTTTTAAAAATCATAATTTTACAATTATCATTAAAATGCGGGAGTAGTATTCCCCCCTAAAATGGCAAGTTTTGCCCAAAAATTGTTATTTTTATTAAACAAAGATTAATTCTTTTTTTAATATTCTTAAACATAATACGACTCAAAATCAAGGAAAAATTATATGTATTACAATACCTATATTTATATACCAAAAAAAAAAAATCTACCTGGTCGAAAAATGCAAACATATAAAAAAATTACTGCATACGATGCATAATAAAAGTTTAAGCATTATGGAACCGGTATTTAACGTATATAGTATACATCAGAATCAGTGTTAGCATTCATCACATACGTATCGTACAAAACACATAATTCTTGGTGTTGTACGATTGAACATACAACCCTCACGATAAGCCACCATTCCACGATAATTCAGTAAACTCAAGATAATTTACTGATTTTTTTTTCAAATCTTGCCGCCCAAAAATTTATCTATATTATGCTGCCCTCTTTTGTAAACAATGGGTTTTAACTATATTCATAAAATATTAGTTGGTATTGCCGTAACGCATATTAGTATGGAAACTGTATACAGGGTTACCAACTTAGAGGGTTTCCCCTACCCCCAAAATTTAGGGGCCAAAAAAGTCGAATGGGTTTTTTTTAGGGGTGTTATATTTTTAGGGATTTTTTTTTTCAACTTCGAATATTCATCTTCTTATTTCTATTCAATTATTTTTGTTGTACAAAAATTTACTGCAAAGGCTTGTTGTGCCATCTCGTTTATTAGAGATATTAGTGGATTCGGAACTGCTAGAGTTTAACTTCGAATATTCATCTTCTTATTTCTATTCAATTATTTTTGTTGTACAAAAATTTACTGCAAAGGCTTGTTGTGCCATCTCGTTTATTAGAGATATTAGTGGATTCGGAACTGCTAGAGTTTAACTTCAAAGACCATCTGATGCATACAGCTTCAATGTATTTTGGGTTTGATTTTCAAAACATTTCACAACAACTCCCGCCCAGGGACTTGTCGGATGTTAGAGAAAGGTGTAAAAATTTTCTTTGTTGTTTAGCAGAACAAATCCAAAAAAGGCTTCCGGAAAATTTGCCAATTTTAAAAATAATTGCTGATTTACATCCGAAAGTCGCTACATCTCAGGCTAAACCTGATATCAAACCAATATTGAATCATGTACAGCGAATTCATCTTTACGGTATAAAAAATGATATCGAGTCTGAGTGGCACCAATTAAGTAATAAGCAGTGGGTAAATACTTCTAATTCGGCAGATTTTTTATTATGAAGTATATAATGATTTAGATGCAGCTGGCTGTAAACGTTTTGAAAATGTCTCGAAATTCGGACTGGCATTTGTTACAGTACCGATTTCGAATGCAAGTGTTGAACGTGCCTTCTCGATCTATAATATTATATAGAACAAGTTGCGTAATAAACTTTCTATTGAGATGTTACAAAGCATGATAATGGTTCGATTCACGCTGCAACGGAATGGAGGGTCTTGCACAACCTTTCATCCATCTACGAAAATGTTAAAGTTATTTAATGTAAAAATGTATGACTTTAAAAATATAGAAACTGATGATAATGAAATAATTGAATTATTAGATAATTTATGAATAAAAAATATCAAAAAATATTTCTGAATGATAATTGTTATTTCTAATTTAATTATTTATTAATTATTTAAATGATTTAATTTGGTATTCGATTATTAATTTATTATTTATAAATGATTATGTAATTAATTTAATAATATTTAATTATTCATTTTATTAATGACATTTATTTACAATAATGTTTTTTTTTTTTTAGGGGAATTTCGCCGTAATTGTAGGGATTTTAGGGGTTTTTGGTTGGAGCTCTAGGGAGAAAAAATTTTGAGAGTTGGGAACACTGACTGTATAGTATCAGTAACGCAATTCTTTATTGTACCATATATATATTTTTAATCCGTTACAAAGTATTTCACATTCTTTATTTCATTGTCAGTTTGGAATCCGCAGCCATTTTCTCGTATTATTGTCCAACTCAATAAAATTTATTATTGTTATACACAGCAGAATCCAATCAATTTTAGATTTAAAAACTCATAAAATTTTACGTCCTGCTCAGACACGCTGGCTGTCTATCAGAGCGGTGGTAGAGCGACTTCTTGAACAGTGGGACTGGTTGATTGTGTATTTTAATAATTTATATTATGACGAAGAGTGTAAAAAAATGAATAAAAACAAGAAAGATGCTAGTGAGCAGACGACAACCGAAGAAAATGAATCTGAAGTTGCTAGAATACTTCGCTATTTACGTGATCCAATCATTAAGTTATACTATCATTTTATATTGTGGATTTTACCTAAATTTACTGATTTAAACAAGTTATTCCAATCCGAAAAACCACTTATTATGGCTGTTTATAAAAAAATAAGTTTAACATACTTAGATATCTTCAAAACTTATATGAATAATAACTACGTCAACAGAACATCTATAAATAATATCAATCCATCGAATGAGGCTGAATTTATGAAAATTCATAATATTTATGTAGGGATTGAAGCATTTAATTATTTTAATAAGCCTGAATACACTAAATCTCCTCTTCTAGAAGCAAAATTAAATTTTCTTACTAACTGTAGAAAATTTATAATTCGAGGATGTGAAGAAATAAAAAAACGATTTGACTTTGACGATTTAATCTTAAAAAACTTATCAATAATAAATCTTCGTGAAGCAATGGATGAGAAAACTTTGACAACTACTCCTAGTTTGGTACCTTTGATGAATAAATTGCCTCAATTATTAGACTCAAGTCAGGCTCAAATAATCGACAATGAATGGCGAAGATTTAACACTATGGAGTTACCAGATAATATTAAACTTGATGATTCTGTGGATAATTTTTGGCATAAAATTTTCAATTATCGTGATACAGAAGATGTTTGGAACTTTCAACACTTAGCTAAATTCTTCTTGAACATTATGTCTTTACCTCATGATAATTTTACGGCCCTGCAAGCATACTAGCCCCTACCATAAATGCTAACCATAAATGCTAATTAAGCTTTTCTTTACAGTTTACTCGTGATTACTCTCTCATATGCATGAAATTTTTTATTCTTTTTCGAGTACTTTTTTAAAAAACTACAGCATACTATTCTTTTATATTTTATATAGAAACAACATCAGTAATGTTTTGTTGTAATATTTTGTTGAATTTTTTTAAGTTATGCTATATAATGATCTATGCGTTTACTTTCATTATTTTTACAAAATAAAGCTACCTGTTAAAATTATTTGTTTTTGTGTTCATTAACAGGCTATAAATGACTACCTATATTTCTTGGAACAACGGGATAGATTAGAAATGTCTGGTAATGTTCTGATTCCCATAAGTAAAAGCACTCGGACAAGTCTCAAAGTGAGTTTAAATGGTGCTTTGGGGCTACTCAATTATCTGCATGATGAATGCAATTACCTATATTTATTTGATGACGTATCGTTTGTCCCAAGATCCCATAGAGGTAGTCATAGCTATTTATTTTATTATTATCACAAATATGATTAGCAGATGTTCTTAATTCATTTCAATATGTAATTGTTTCCAGTTATTTATTATAGATTTTTGATTGTAGCGCTTCTTCTCTATGATGCGAAACGCTTGCGGATCTAACGATCATCCAGATCCTAAGCTCTTTGGACAAGTTTTCAGGCTGGCGTCAAGTTTCTCGCTGGTCAAACCACCAAAAGGTTGCAATGTCAGTGGGTCTGAGCTTTTGTCAGCACTGATGCAGACAAAAGACTCTTTAAGTATTGTACAGAAACCCAGAAACGAGTGGTTAGCCAAGTTGGATGACTTGGTTGATGGTAACTGTGAAGATGACCCTAATAAAAACTTCCATAATCCACTTCTCGACCATGATTACAATGTTGTCAGGACAAGCCAAGAAGTTGAGGCATATATTGCCGGATATGTGGTTAGAAAAATGCAAAGTTCCATCAAATGTCAACATTGTTTATCAGGTCTAATCGCTAATGTTACAGAACAAGCGCATGCTCGAAATGAGCTTATCAATTTAAGAGACTGTAGGGACATTTGGTTACTAGTGATAATTGAGTGAAGTTGGTATAAGTTTAGTAATTCAGGACAACGACATGAACACAAAAGAAGATATGGCGTCGTTCATGTTGAGTGGTTGACTGTGATAGATTAGTGTATCGAATAGAATGAATATAGTTTTGTAGGATGGATTTGTGTTATAATTTCATACACTCATACTTACTTGTGATTAAAAACTAAGAAATAAATTACTTCAAGAAATGTGTAAGAAATCGCTCACTGCCGAATCTTTATAATTCAAAGCATATATATTATTAATTAAATGTAAGAGAAAATGTTCCGTTATATAGTAGTCACAATACATAGGCTACGTTTTTATTGCCTCCTTGTTAATTAAATAATTAACAGATTTCAGTACTATTCATTGACTCTTTATTTACTTTGAGAAAAGTTGTATTTATAATTATAACATATTTAAAGAAACATATTGTAAACATCGTTAAAAACAGTTATTGTGGTGTTTTTAGCTACAATACCTGATTTCTTATCATCCAACTATCTGATTTATATAAAAAACTGTAAAGAATACGAGTTAAAAACTTTTTGTCTACTCAACAACCATATATATATATGCAAAAAATTTACATCACATGAAAATGTCTCTATTATGAATACCTGAATACAATAAATTGATTATTGATCTCACGAAAAAAAAAAAAAAAAATAAATCAATCAATAATAATAATAATAATTTATAGTGATAATAATTTATAATATTTACTAGCAGATTCCCACGATTTCGTCCGCGTAATGTGCGTGATTACGTTACAAAATAAAAGATATATCAAAAATGTTTTTAATAGTTATTGCATGATTTAAAAAAATGCGAACTCCACGGTGAGATGAAATTTCTGCTCCTATACAACGACTTAGTTGTTATGATCAAAAAGAGCTCATTCCTATTCGTGTTACATGTGTAGTGACTGTTTTCAGTAAACGAAAAAATTTTCCGTTGAAAGAATTCAAATATATTGCATATAACCCGTTTTTTTATTGTTTGTGACAAATTCAATTGTTACAAATAAAAGGGATAGATTGACATACATTTTACATGGTTTGTGACTTCATTTCAGTAGAAGAAAGAATTACGCGTTGGAAGAAATTAGATATCTTGCATAGATCCCGTTTTCAATTGTTTATAATAATTTCAATTGTTATAAACAAAAAGAGTAGGTTTCCACATATTCTACATGGTTAGTAACTTTATTTTAGGAAAAAAGAATTACGCGTTAGAAGAAGTCGAATAAATCGCATAGATCCCGTTTTCCATTGTTTATAACAAATTCAATTGTTATAAACAGTTTACATTAGCAAAAAGTAGCCTATAACCTTCCTGAAATTTATAAAGTAATATAGATAATTTATAATTTATTCATTAATAAATAATAATAATAATTTCATTGTTTTCTTTTTTTTTTCTCTGAATGATATTATATACACATATATATTAAACGTTGATAAATCATTTCAAATTAGCGCACAACAGCCCGCTTTTATTGATACTACTTATTGATCGCAGCGCCTCACTTATTTTATCCATATTTCGGGGACAATATTTTCTATAGCGATCGTTCTCCTGCTTATAACCTTCATGATATAAACGCAGTGTTGCCAGGTTGGGGGATTTCCCCCTAAATTTAGTGGAATTTAAACGGTCTAGTGGAAATTCTAGGGGAAACATTTTTTTAGGGGATTTACAAATTCCCTTTATGATAAATTTACATATTGACAAGTCAAAATCAATAAAAAAAATCAATATGTCTACTCGTACTCTACTCTTGTTTATCTTTCTGATTGATGTGATTTTTAATTAAATAAAATGGCAAAAGAAAAGAACAAAAACCAGTATGTACAAAAGTACAGAAAAGAGTGGGAACTCGACGTAAAATTTAAGGGTAAATATTTAAAATTAACAATAATAAGTACATAAATAATTTACCATTAACTTTAATTTGTTTAATTTAATATAATTTTTTTTAGGATGGTTATCAGAAGTACCGGGTGATTCACAAGCAGCCCACTGTAAATTTTGTAAATGTAATCTCAAAGCTCATAAAAAAACTTTGAGCGATCATCTTAACTCAACGAAACACAAGGAAGCAATAAAACATGATAGAACTATAGTATTTAGCAAAAAAATGGACACATTTATTCGTCCTGCCATTTTAGAAGAACGTAAAATCGTAGAATTACGAATTGCTGCATTTATTGCGAAAAATTGTTCAATCCGTGTAGTTGATGAACTAAGTGTATTAATAAAAAGCTTGGATAAATCAAGTAAGATTTTGAACGACATCAAATTGCACCGAACAAAATGTACGTCACTTGTGCTTAATGTCATCGCCCCTTGTATGCTAGAAGAATTAATTGAAGATATTGGTGATTCATATTATTCAGCAATAATAGATGAGTCAACAGCAGTTGATAAAAAAAAAAAATGTGCATCATGATTCGTTATTTCAGTAAAAGTAAACGGAAAGTTATAACTTCTTTCTATAAATTAGTATTAGTTGAATCCGGCGAGGCTGCAGCTTTATATAATGCATTTACGAACAATATTGAAGATAGTGGATTGAATTTAAATAGACTTATTGGTATTGGCGTTGACGGAGCTAATGCTATGGTTGGAGCGCACAATTCTCTCGCCTCTCGTTTAACAGCACTCATCCCTCATTTAGTTGTTGTAAAATGTGTTTGCCACTCTTTACATCTGGCTGCTGAAGAAGCCTTCAAACTTCTACCATATAAAAGCATATAGATTTTTTTGATCAAAAAGAGTTATAATTGGTTTTCGACGAGCAGCAAGAGACAAATTGAGTATCAAAAGTTGTATCAATCGATGACTGAAAACGAAAAAGAGCCGACTAAAATTGCTAGACTGTCAGGAACAAGGTGGTTAGCTCGCATATCTGCTCTTTCTACAATTTTGGATCAATGGGAACAACTTAAACAATATTTTAAAATAGCTAAAGAAAAAGAAAGAAGTTATACTGCCGAGCAGTTACACAGCATGTTTGAAGATGATAAAAATTTCATTTACTTAACATTTTTGAAAATGTATTTAAAAAAAGTTACCAGCTTAAATGAACTATTTCAAAAAGATCAAGTCGAGTGCTTAAAACTGTTTGAAGATTTAAATGACCTATTGTACAATATTTTACAAGTAATTGTGGTTCCACAACAACTCGCCAAGATGAATAAAAAAGACCTTTCAGGTTAAAATTTTCAAGATTACCTTATGGCTGTTAATCATATGAATTTTGGTTATGCAGTAACGAAAGCTTGTGATGATGCTCATAATAAAGCTATAAAACATTTAACAGATAAGCAGCAGAAGAATCTAATTTCGCAAAAATTTTATAATGAAATATGTGGAATGAAAGATAGGTTTAAACTTTTTTAGTTACGTTGTGCAGCGAGCTACAGAAAAGAGTGCCTAAAAATATCGATGTATTAAAAACTATGAGTTTATTCTCAGTACAAGATATGAATATGACTTTTCCGAAAGATATTTCAGGAATCGCATCTACTTTTGAAAATATCTCTGGAGGTACTGTTGATGATATTGTGAGTGAGTGGCACCATGTTCATAGAATTCAAAAAGAAGCAAGAAATACTGATGAATTTTGGTCTGATGTTAGCCAGGTGACAACAGCAAGCGGAGAACAACGATTTAGTCATATTTCTAAACTTGCAACTTCACTATTAAGTTTGCCGTTTTCAAATGCCAGTGTAGAAAGATCATTTTCTATCATGAATATTGTTAAGAATAAACTTCGCAATCAAATGTCAGTAAAGACTGCTGAAGCCATTTTGCGAGTGAAAGATAAATTGCCAAATTCTGCATCCTTTGAACCTACAAGAGAAATGTTAAAAAAATTTTGTAGTTCAGAAATGTACAATAGTGAAGTTGATGAGACTTTGATAAATACATTATCTGAGATTTAAAGATTATATTAAACGTAATATTTATTTAACAATTAGATCCTTAATCCTTGATAATTTTAAATTTGTTCGAGTTAGGGGATTTTTTTCCAATCTAGGGGATTTTGAGCGGCGAATGTTGCATATCTAGGGGAATGAAAATGAGTAAATCTGGTCACACTGTAATATACGGACCACTACAGTTAGTGAAGTGAACAGCCATACTTAATATTACCTCTATTTTGTAGTTTACTTAAGCCATATTTAACACATGTATTTCAAATAATAATAAAACATATTTGCAGTAATAAATATTTAATGTGTAGTTTCATTAACGCAACCCCACAAACTAAACAAATAAAAATATCAATAATAAAATTATAAACAAAACTGGTTCTATTGTCCTATAATTAATTTTTATAAATATTCTTTTGCACAGTATATTTTATCGTTGTACGAAATATTTGAAACAATGATTATACAGATGTATAATTTTAACCAGCAGAAAAAGTCAAGAAAAAAACCATACTGAAGATAGAAATTTGAATTATTTTTAAAGGAAAGACAATATAATAGGTTTGTTACCAAATCAAATATCTTTTACAGAATATTTAAGTAATACAGAACTACTGTATGTATCATATTACATCAAATATAATCGAATAGACCATGATGTAAATATCGTATGCATGATTAATTTCTGTAAGGTACCAAGTTAACACTAGTCACAGATTGTAATGCTTTAGTCCAAATTTTCAATCCACATAAAAATTTACCAATTTACTCGGTGGCAAGGATGCAACATTATGCAATTTATTTACAAGTGTTAAATTACAATATTAAAAACAAAAACTCATACTAACGCGGACGCTATATCCCGTTTAATTAGCGTTAACCACACAAACGCAGCAAACAAACTTGACGGGGCGGACTTGAATAATATTAACGAAATAAATTCGCTACCAATTACTTTCAAAATATTATCTGAACATATTCAAAACGATAAGAAAGTACAAGAATTAATAGATGGCCTAAAGTCCGGGAAATAGTGTCATCACAAAATAGATTTAACATTGACCAAAACGAATTCTCCTTACAGGGGGATTGTCTTTTCCGTGGATAAAGAGTATACATTCCGGAAACTCTTAGAAAATATATACTGAGCGAATTACATTTTGGCCATTTTGACCCAACAAAAATGAGAATGCTGGTTGGAAGTTATGTTTGGTGGTCAGGTTTAGATACTGACATAATAAGTTTAGCCTCTAACTGTTCACCTAGCAACAAGATTAAAAACAATCCCAGTAAGATATATCAGCCTTGGGTGCCATCTTCGGACCCTTCCGAAAGGATTCACGGTGATTTTGCAGCTCCTTTCAAGGGCATTATTTCTTTATACTAGTAGATTCATTTTCAAAATGGCCTAAGTCGGAAGAATTTCAAAATTTTTTAAAGTCATACGGGTTTTTTTTTCTAAACTTACAGCCCCCTACCACCCTGCTACAAACTGGCAGGCAGAAAGGTATATGCAAATCAGTGTTGCCAACCCAAAATCTGCCTAGGTGGTAGATATCATTTAAAAAGTAGGTTGTTCAGCAAATTCTGCTTAAAAGTTGGTAGATTTTATCTTTAATTTTTTTTCGTAATCCACTGTAGTGGTCATTTGCCAGTTTCGGTAGCCCTGTACCAAAATTTGATTCTGCAGCTCATATATTTATTAAAAATTTAGAATTGTTCTTCGGTAAGTGTTTAATTAATGAAAGGACAAAAGAATCGTCGATAAAAACCGTAGTAACATAATATTATTAGGATTATAAGCACGAACTTTATTAAAATTCTTAATTTTTTTTAAACTTAAATGGTTTGTAGATTTCCCTTGCGAGGTAGTAGATTTGAAAAAAAACCTAAAGTTGGTGTATCTACCTAAAAGTTGGTAGAATTGGCAACACTGATGCAAATACTCCAAATTCATTACGTGCTATGTTTTACGACGGTCAAAACAAGAATCTGTCGATCAACTATAAGATAAACTCTGTTAAGACCCATGGTAAGTTGTTACATGTAACAACTTACCCCAAAAATATTACCATATCTGGTATTGTACCGTTCGTTTGCTTATTTTAAAAATTTACCATATTCTTTGTTTTTTCCAGAATGAGAAACTATAAAAAAAAAACAGAAAGAGGTACAACTAGTAAAGAAGTTTATGAATCTGCTGCATCAGAAGTACTGCAGAATAAAACGAGCATTCGTAAAGCAAGCGAGATGTTTAATTTGTGTCCGATGTCCTTATCCGGGTATGTCAGAAAAACCAAAAACAACGAAAGTTGTTCATTGGGTTACGTTAAACCTAGATTGGTATTCTCAGAAGAAACAGAACACAAATTAGCTTCTTATCTACTCAAAAGTTCAAAAATATATTTTGGTTTACTACCAACAGAAGTACGCAAACTAGCTTATCAATGTGCTCTAAAACTCAACTTAAAAAATATTCCCCCCAGCTGGCATAAAAATAATATGGCTGGGCCGGACTGGTTTAAAAGTTTTATGGATAGAAATCTTCAACTATCTCTACGAACACCAGGAAGCTACATCTTTGAGTAGAGCAACATCGTTCAACAAAACCAACGTTTAAGATTTTTTTGTCAAACTGCAATATGGAACGTTGACGAAACAGGTGTCACGAGGGTACAGAAGCCTAAAAAAATAGTTGCTGTCCGGGGTCAAAAACAGGTCGGTGCGATCACATCTGCCGAAAGAGGGACACTTATTACTCTTGCATGTGCCATAAATGCTGCGGGGAGTTCAGTTCCGCCGATGTTCGTGTTTCCCAAAATGAGATATACGGATCTCTTTCTTCGTACTGGACCAGTAGATACGTAGTAGAATTTTTAAAATTTATGGATCATTTCATTCAACATGTAAAGCCTTCTGCTGAACAGCCCGTTCTGCTCCTTTTGGATAACCACAGCTCGCATGTAAATTTTCATGTCGTTGAGAAAGCCAAAATAAACAACATAATCATGCTGTCATTTCTACCGCACTGCTCTCACAATTTACAACCATTAGATGTAGGAGTTTATGGTCCTTTTAAAAACCACCTTAATCGAACACAGACAGCCTGGATGTATAATCATCCAGGAAAAACCATGACGATTCATGATCTTCCTGCCGTGGTTAAAGATTCACTGCCTTTGGCCCTAAATCCTACAAATATCATGAGTGGATTCAAATCAACAGGGAAATGGCCTTTAAATCCTGACATTTTTCAAGACAGTGACTTTGCACCTTCTTATGTCACCGATCGCCCTAATCCAGAAAAAGATTGTCTCATGACTTCGCAGAACATCTCCAATTTGACACTAGACCTGGAAAATCCAGAATTGTTATATTCTGCACCTCAACTGAACATAAACACCACTGAAATCATACAGGCAATAGAAACAGCAACAAATCCAATGCCTGACACTACTAAAAATATTCCTGTTTCACCTTGTCCAAATCCCGTTAGTTCGCAAGATACAGAATGTTTGACTACATCACTGATTCCAGATTTGGCAAGTTTTCAAAAAGAAAATGAAATAGAATTATCGATACCAGGTCCATTTGGTATATAAAGTAAATTTGAAAATTTTTCACCTTCAAAAATAAGACCCTTTCTTAAAGCAGCAGCTCGAAAACAATGTATCAAGAGTCGTCGTAAACGCAAATCCGCTGCAGTGTTCCCAACTTAGTGGTTTCACTACTTAAATTAGTAGTTTTTATATTTTGTTAGTGGGATTATTTACTTTTTAGTGGTTAGTGGTTTTTTTTAGTTGTCTCTAACCTATGACCCTTAATAAATATTAATTCGGTTAAAAAATATTTTATTCATAGATGAATCTTAAGAATAGAAATTATATAGGTAAAAATTTTGAATGATGAATTCATAGAAAAAGTAGATGAACAGTGGCGGCAAATTCACCTTCTTAAGTGGAATGAAACTACGAACACCAATCAATTTTGGTATGAGGTCTTACAATTTAAAGATTCACTACGACAACCACGATTTCAAGAATTAGCAACTTTTGCGATCTCGTTACTTGTACTTCCACATTCTAATGCTGAAGTAGAAAGATTATTCAGCACCATGAATGATACAAAAACCAAAAAGCGTAATCGAATGAAGTCAGATTTATTAACTTCTATTTGAATTTTTATTATGACAGAAGTCTTAGTGGTTTTCTATTGTCTGTCTAGTGGGCTTGGAAATTAAGTGTTGGTAATACTGATCCGCTGTGTTAACCGACACACCTGAAAAAGACTCAAGAGTATGAAGAAAAACTGGCAAAGACCAAAAGAACGTGTGACAAAACTAAAGGAAAAGGTAAAGGAAAGTCCTCGAAAATGAGCGAAGAAGGAAAAGAAAAGGTGAAGAAAAAAATTTTAATTTCCGATTCAGATTCTGATGAATGTTTTTGTTTAGTGTGTAGCGAAAGTTATAGCACCTCGATAAAAGAAAATTGGGTAGAATGTTTAGAATGCAAAATGTGGGCCCATGTCAAATGTGTAACGGGAAATGTTCGCTCATTCATTTGCATTAATTGCAATTCTGATGAAGACTGATTTAATATTTGTATGTGATATTGTTTACCTACCTCTATAAAAATTACTATATTGAACAAATTATTGAAGAGAGTCAACTGAACAAATTATTGAAGAGAGTCAAGCATTGAGGGATTTATTCAAAATTCGCAATTCAAGCAGTGAACTCATGTCATCATATGTAAAATTGAAAAAAGTACATAAATTTAACATCGATCAGGCCAAAAAGCGTTCATTTTTTAAAGATATTGATCTAAATGTTTGCAATCAAAAAGACATTTGGGATGGAATAAATAAATTACTTAATAAGGGCAATAAGACTAATAATAAAATTGTATTAATCCAAGATAACAAGGTGGTCAACAATTTGTCGAATATTATAGAAATATTTCGGGATTATTTCTTGAACTCAGTTCAACAGAAGCTCCTCGAACATTTCGGTCATACCTTGTCAACAGGGTGTACAACTGCAACTTTATACTGTCATAAATCCATTTTTCTCTCTCCTACATATGAAAGTGAAATTTTTAACATTATAATGAGTCTACCTAATAAGAAATCCACAGGTGCTGATGAAGTTCCTGCGCAAGTTCTAAAGCACAATGCACTAACATTCGCTCACACATTACTACCAATAGTCAATCTAATATTAGAAAAAGGGATCTTCCCAGAAAAACTCAAAATTGCAAGAGTTAAACCAATATATAAAAAAAATGAGCGCACTGACGTGTGTAACTATAGGCCAATATCTTTATTATCGGTCTTTTCAAAAGTAGTCGAAAGAGTAATCTCAACTAGATTTTCTTGAAGCGAATAGCCTATTAAATAGCGCCCAATATGGCTTTAGGGCTAAGTACTCTACCACTAGTGCCACATTCGAATTCTATGAGCACATATCGAGGGCGTTAGATAATAGTCAACAGGTTCTTGGTTTATTTTTTTATTTAAGCACGGCTTTTGATACCGTCAATCATAAATTTCTTTTAGAGAAATTACATAATATGGGAATAAGAGGGGTAAGTAATGATTTGATAAAATCGTACTTATTAAACAGAACTTTTTTTGTGAAAATTGACGGACAAAACTCGAGTTTTGGAAAGATTGTAGCAGGTGTCCCACAGGGAAGTACGCTCGGGCCTTTACTTTTTATGTTTCGTGAACGATTTGCAACAGCATTTAAATATTGGCAAGTTAATAATGTACGCCGACGATGTTACAGTGCTTATATCTGCGGGCAGCCTCGACGACGCTAAGGGCTTAGCGCACGAGGTACTTAATAAATTTCAAGCTTGGTGTTACAATAATCAACTTATTGTTAATCTGGACAAAACCACTCTTGTGGATTTCAAATTAAAAAGGCCCTATAATGTGAACTTGGCAATATGTAGTGCTTGTGGATTATTAAACCAAGTGAGTTAACAAAATTTTTAGGTGTTAGCATAGACTGTTACTTAAAATTTACAGATCAAATCAATGAAATATGCAAGAAATTGAATAAATTTGTATTTCAAATCAGAACTCTAAGAAAGTACGTAGAACACAAACAGCTGCTCATGTTTTATTATGCACACATATTTTCTACCATTAAATACGGTATATTAGTATGGGGAAGAAGAGTAGAGTCAAATAGGGTACTTGTTGCACAAAAAAAGATATTAAGAATCATATTCAATATTGGCTCAAAAGAATCTTGTTAAAGTATATTTCAAAATAATGACTTATTAACGACTCATGGAATATATGCTTATGAATTGATTAAATATATGAAAGAAAAACAATACTTCTGTACATCAAGAGCAAGAACAGAATATGATACACGAAAAAGTACATTATTTGATTTTCATAGAACGTCCTTCTTTAAAAAAACTCCCGTTTATACAGGTCATAAACTTTTCCAGAAGCTAACTGAAGATATAACAAATGAAAACAAATTTAATCAATTTAAGATGAAATTGAGAAAATATTTAATTGAAATTGCACCGTATGATTTATCAATATTGCTGTAGTTTAAGTTAATGTAAACTGACGATTTGTATACCTGTAATTAGTCCTAAACAAATAAAATTATTATTATTATTATTATTATCCCGGAGCGCAAACTAAAGACAAATCAGAAAAAAAGGCGGAACAAACAAATAACCAAGAATTACCTATAAGGACGCGGTATGTGGACTAGACAAAGAAAATTAGATCAAATCTATCAACGAAGAAATGGAATCAATCGAAGAAAATCATACGTGGAGTCTGGTGAACAAAAGCGAAGCTCAAAACAAGAACATTTTAAGTAGTCGATGGATTTTTGAATTAAAGAAGATAGAAATGCGGTCACGATTTCGACGAAATATTTAGTCCGATAATCGGAAGTGATGCGCTTCGACTGATGTTTGCACAAGTTAAAAAGAAGGCATGCAAAATGGTTAAATTTGACATAAAAACTGATTTCTTATACGGTCATCAAAGGATGCGCGCAACGACCCGGTATTGACTATGCAGACACCTTTAGTCCGGTTGCACGGTTGGAAGTTGTCCGATCGTTGTTGTCCATTGCAGCTGTGGAAAGGATGGCGCTGTGCCAGTGTGACGTTGCAACAGTATTTTTATTCGCTGATGTTCTGGAACAAATCTTCATGAAGCAACCTGAGGAGTGTGAAGATGGGACTAATCGAGTCTGCCGCCTGAAGAGAAGCTTGTATGGCTTTAAGCAGGCTCCACGCTGTTGGAACAAGCGGTTTGATGACTTTATGATTGGCTTGGAATTTCTTCAGAGCCCTGAAGACCCATGTGTTTATATAAGACAAACTCCTGCTGGCAAGATCATCGTTGCACTTTACGTTGATGATGGGTTGGTCGCAACAAGTTGCCAATCTGAAATGGACTTGTTCATCAAACAACTAAGTTCACAATTTGATATTGTTGTGAAAGAAGCGTCCTACTTTCTTGGGCTTGAAATCGAACAACATGATGGTGACATCAAGGTCGGCCAATCGGCATATATAAAGAAAATCCTTTCTCAATTTAACATGGAAGGTTGCAATCCTGTCCTCACACCGATGAAAAAACTCACTGCTCAAGGTCCAGGGAAAGCTCCTGATTTTCATTATGGCTCAGCTGTTGGAGTATTACTCTACGTAGCCCGTGGAACCCGCTATGATATTGCATTCAATGTAAGTGTTTTGTCGCGACACTTGGAGAATCCAACGGAAGAGGATGTTGTCCGAGCAAAACGAGTAATTCGTTACCTGGCTGGTACTATCAACTTAAAATTGGTATACCAGTGTGAACCCAGAACTCGTGTACTAGAGTGCTACAGTAATGCCGACTTTGCTGGTTGCCCAAACACCATGCGCTCAACTAGCGGTGTGATTGTTAAACTTGTAGGAGCTGCCATCACTTGGCTGAGTCGTCGTCAGAAACTGGTGGCAAATTCAACTTGTGAAGCTGAAATAATTGCAGCAAACCTTGGTTCAAAGGAAACAATTTGAATTTCTAGACTCTTCAAAGAGCTAATTGGTTTATCAGCAGTTCCTGTTCTCAGAATTGACAATGAGTCAGCAAGAAAACTTAGTGACAACCCTGAATTTCACTTTCGGACCAAGCACATTCAGCGAAAATACCTGTTCATCCAAGACCGAATTAGAGTGGGCATGTTAACTGTGGCCCATATCGAAACTGAACATCAGTTGGCGGACATCTTGACGAAGCCTGTTCCTCGCTCAAGACTTCATGCTCTCAGAGAAAATCTGGGACTATCCATATTGCCTGGACTTCAAATAAGGGAAAGTGTTGAAGAAATCGATTTATTTTTGTCCTGCACACTACGGTATTGTGTTGTTACTATGTTGGTAGTACTGATATAATAATCGGACGTTAAGTTAGTCATTGTTTATTTTTTTCTAAAAACGTGTCTCTGTATTTTAAACGAATGTTTTACATTAAAATATACTTGTATTCAATTAAATTCATAATCGGGTAGTTATTTATGTATCCTTATAACCAAAATTCAAGATATCTAGATGAAAAAATCTACATGTATCTATCAGAAGGATACAACGAAACGGCTAAGGTTTGTCAACTAAATAAAGCACTATATGAGACACTATATGGTCTCAAACAAACACCTTTAAAGTGGAATCAGCGGTTTACGGATGTATTATTAGAAAATGGATTAGAGGCCTTAAAATCGGAACGGTGTGTGCTTAAAACACACGATGCAACGATCATTATGGCACTTTACGTCAACGATGGCACCGTTATTGGGAAAAACATGGATTCAATAGAAAACCATTCGAAGCATTAAAAAGAACATTTCCAAGTTAAAGTATTCAGTTCAGTGGAAATTTTTTTTGGGATCGAAATACAAAATACTTCTACGGCGCGGCTAGAATTAAGTCAACGCCAATACATTCAGCAACTAGTGAACAAGTTTAACATGCAAGATGCAAAAGCAGTTTCAACGCCGATAATATCAAATTTGTCGAAATGACGAAGCAAACATCAACAAAGGTTTTCCATATCGCGAGGCAGTCGGAAGTCTTCTATATTTAGCCAACAAGATTCGACCAAACTTAGCATTTGCACTAAGTTTTGCAAGCAGATTCATTGAAAGGCCAACGAATGACGATGTGACAAATGTAAAACGGATAATGCGATATTTAATTGGCACTAAAGATTACAGCATCAAGTATGGAAATAGTGAAAGTAACATTTTGGTTGGATATTGTGATGCCGATTACGCGCTGAGATGAAGAGTCGCGAAAAAGCACAAGCGGTTACATAATATTTTTTAACGGTGGTCCAATCGCATGGTGCTCGAGGAAACAACCAATTGTGGGACTATTAACAACAGAGACAGAGTATATAGCAGGGGCCGACTATTGTAAAGATTTGCTGTACAAGAAAACTCTGCTTGAAGAACAAAACGAAGTTGTGGTGGAAGCAACGCTTTGCGTTGATAACCAAAGTGAAAGCAAGTTAATCAAGAACGGCATAGTGAATAGGCGTAAACACATCACTCGTCAGATATCACTTCATAAAAGAAAAATTTAATGAAGGGCTAATAAATGTCAAGTATTGCGCCAGTGAACACCCAATAGCGGACATACTCACAATTGAAAAATTTAAAATTGTTAGCTAAATATGTTTTAAGGGAGAGTGTTGAAAAAATTAAAATTGTTAGGTAAATATGTTTTAAAGGGGAGTGTTGAAAAAAATTAAAATACTTGGCGGTGAAAATTTAACACATATTTACAGAGTTACGAATATTTGAATATACAAGATTATTTTTTTCTTTGGAAACCATTGTGAAGCAACGTGTTGATAAACAACGCTCATTTAATTCAATCATTATAGTTTTTTCGTTTCATGTTTTATATTGTTCATATTAAAAAACTTATTTTAAAAATAAAACGGCTTTACTTTAACGCGATGCTGATTTACATCAATGTCTAGTTGCTTTGTGCGATGAAAACTTGCCGAACTTAGAATTACCATCCGACGATGAAGACGCAAACAATGAAATTACTAATCGTGAACGAAGGCCAATTCGATTTGGTGAAGACAAAATTCCTGATTTGTTTGAATATCCAACACCTAAGAAAAGCATCAAATGGAGACACAGAGAGCATGAAAACATACCAATGGAATGGTTTCAACTTATAGAAATAGAACCAATAATAAAATCATCACTGGATTATTATTTCAAATGTATTCCTATAACTTCATTCAGTACGTACTCGGGATAAAGATTCAAGCACACAAATGAAAATGAGCTAGAGGTGTATTCAATTACCCCACTTTGAAAATGTATTTAGAAACAAACGTTATGCAATAAAATAACAACTGGCAAAAGAGGACGTCCATCCAATAGTTCCGTAACACCAATTTTATTTATAACGAGAAGACCAGAAGTACGACCTGCAAATGAAATAGCTCGTGATGGTGTTGGTCATCTTTCCTCCCACGTAAACGGGCCAGGAAAAATGTCGAATTCGATGCACAAAGTACAAAGTCCATTTAGAACAAAAGATACTTATTTTGCCTATCTATGTCCATTTTTTATATACATAGTTCAAAAAAACAAAAAATGATTTTGATCGTTCCTACTAAGTCATAAGGATGTTGTTATTTTTTAGAATATTATAGTTAATTTTTTTTAATAACTATTTAAAATCAATTGAGTTTAATTTTTATAAAATCTGGTCAATGAAGTAATACCATTGACTTATGCACCGGAAGTCATAATTTGGGCACATTAAAAAAAAATCTTCATTTTCTCGTTACTTCCAAAAAATATTTCAATTTGTTAATCCGGTTTTCATCAATAGTTGTTAACTATACCCACAAAACATTTATCGCCCATCTAACTTGAAAAAAAAAATTCAGCTCTGAAGTTACTACAAGTCGTTCCCACGTTTTTTCAGTGGTTAAATATTCAACAAAATACGTAAAGTATAAAATGTATAATTTTAACCATTAATATAACTTTATTTTTCTCAAGTTTTATTCCACCAATTTCCATCACGTTTATTATTATTATTCAATATTTAATTACGTTTATGATTACCGGAGATAATCCTCCGTTTATTATCGGAGATTTATCACGACCTTTTTATGAAAAAAGTGTTTTTCCACTATGAATTTGTTCATGTACAATTAAATTGTGTTCGAAAGTAAATTTTTTATCACAAACTTCACAGGAAAGGCTTTTCTTCAGTATGAGTTCGTTTATGTGTTTTTAAACTGCTTCTCTGAGTAATGGATTTATCACAAACTGCACAAGAAAAAGGTTTTTCTCCACTATGAATTCGTTCATGTCGAATTAAACTAGTTTTATAATTAAATGCTTGATCACAAATTTCCCAAGAAAAAGGTTTTTCTCCAGTATGAGTACGTTTATGTGTTTCTAAATTGCTTCGGCGAGTAAATGATTTATCACATACGTCACAAGAAACAAGTTTTTTTCCACTGTGAATTTGTTCATGTTCAATTAAATTGTGTTTGTATGTAAATGTACCGTAAATTTTTTACTTTTTTACAAGAAAGTGGTTTTTCTCCAGCATGAGTCCGTTTATGTGTTTCTAAAATTTTTCGCTGAGTAAATGATTTATCACAGACTTCACAAGAAAAAGGTTTTTTTCCAGTATGAGTTCGTTTTTGTGTTTCTAAACTGATCCGCTGAGTAAAGGATTTATCACATACTTCACAAGAAAAAAGTTTTTTTCCACTATGAATTCGTTCATGTCGAATAATTCATATTTTTGAATAAAAGTTTTATCACAAATTTCACATGAAAAAGGTTTTCTACACTATGAATTCGCTAATGTACAGTTAAACTACTTTGATGAGCAAATTTTTTATCACACAAGTCACATGAATTCACTTTGAATTGATTGATGTTCTAGAATATTTTCAACCTTTATTATAAATTCTGTATTTAATAGATGTTCAAGTTTAATTTTTTTATATTTAAACATGGAACGCTCCTTTTTTAAACCAATTACTTCGTGTTTTGTTCTAACATTTTCTTCTGGTAGTTTCTTTTAAATTGCTTCATGGTCCTTCGTTTTATTATTTTCTTCTTCTTTAATTGATTCATGTTCCATTGAATAACTTTTATCAAATATTTCATTTTTAATAATAATTACATTTTCTTCATCGACTAAAAATGATTATTCACTTCATGAAATAAATTATTTTCCATTTTTTAATCGGTTCACTCAAATTATAATTTTTTATGACAGTTTGCCAATGGCGTCATTCGCCATATTGTTTAGATTTTATTAATGTCATTATTTGGAGATAGACCTTTTCATTTCAATTACGATTCATTATTGTTTCGTATAGACAGTAACAAGTTGGACAAAGAAACAATATATTTGTTATTCATATTATCACAATAGTTTTTTAACAAACTGTCCGAAACAAAAGGTAATTACTTTTTTAAATGAAAAGGTCTATTCGTTGTGCGCGTAGTCATGGTAGGGACCATGAAGGTTATAAAGAAGGAGAACGATCGCAATAGAAAATATTGTCCCCAAAATATGGAAAAAATAAGTGAGGCGCTGGGATCGCTTAGTTGTATCATTAAATGCGGGCTGTTGTGCGCTAATATACTACTTACCGACGACAGCGCGGCTGGTGGCTGAAAATGAACTATAAATTCTACAAATTTTCAGGGACAGGTGCGCTAATGCTTTAGTACATAGCGATCGTTCTCCTTCTTTATAACCTTCATGGTATGGACAATAAAATCGATGCCAGCGCTTCCAGTGAAAAATTTTGGCGATAAAGGGGGCTGTTAATGTTAGTCAAATTAAAATTATTGTAAAACACGAATTAATTAAACTTGATGCATTAAAAATTGTGAAAATAAGAAATTAAATTGCACAAATATTATTTTTCAAATGTAAATTATCATAATTATTTATTTAAATTTGTGAGACAATAATATTAAATATTCAATGTAAGTCTTAAATGCAATCCATACAATTATATATGCATCCATACAATTCTATAATTAAAGTAGTGTATCGTTACCATGGAAACGAAACTCACGCACTACTATTGCTGATTTTCAATAATTTATTATATAAACGATTAAGATCAATCAATTTTGTTCAGTCTTTTTTCAAATGTACTGTTTTAAATATCGATAAATAATTGTTAATATTTTAATTTATTTTAAAAACATTTTTTCGGAAAAATATTATATATATATATTTGCAACTAGAGAGTTTAAAGACACATAAACGTACAGATACATACTAGAGAAAGTTAAAAATGAGACTAGATAGAGTGAATCCCGTTCCGTTCCGGGTCCATCGCGAAACTGTCGCGTTATTCGACTTTTATTTTCTCGGCTGATATATAACTCGCAGGAAATTCGTTTTTAGCTTTTAATCTTTTTGTAAAATTTTTCGTAACAAAATAATAAAAAATGCAAAAATAGGTACTTTGAAAAAGCCGTGCGTGATCGATAATAAAGCATTTTACGACAATTTAAAAAAAAATCATTTTTTTCTCTAAGGATTGCCCTAAAACCTTTGCATAATTATTAATCTTGAGATGCATTATGAAACCGTAAAAACGTAAAGAACAACGGTAATTTTTAAACTACAACAGTTTATTATATACTGGACATACTATTCACTGTGTGTATCATGAATCGTAATGTGGCTATCCAAACACTTAAGTATCCAAACAATTGATCATTATAGAGAGAGACCTAAAAAAAGTATGCGTATAGCTGCCTTCGTCTGTCTTATATTACCTTTATGAAATACACAGACATGCACGTGCTTAGAGGCAAAGAGGGGAGACGGTTCTTTTCAATAATTCGGTCAATAATTCACTTATTGCGTTTCCTATGCTTTTAAGCCTCTATGTTATGTATAACCTCTTTGGTGTGTATACTGTACACTATTAGTCGTAGCAACGAAACACTAAAAACGGTCAAAGCTCGAAAAATTTGAACAGTTAGTCGGATTTTTTTGCGGTTTTCGGCATTCCATTCATTAGAGCGTCAGGAAATTATGTAACCTAAATTGATTTATAAGAAAATAAAAATATGCAATTTGCAGTAATAATACGCATTTTATAATTGCATCTTGAATTAATCGTCTCCGAGGTACGTGGTGTGCAGGATAAACGATATCCCCGTCATCTCTTGGAGTTTGCGAAAATTCTTTACATAATTGATCCTATTCCCCCCAAGTTTTTGGGGTCGCTGAGCACGAATATCACGGCATAAACAACAGAAGGCGACGGGGATATAGTTTACCCTAAGCACCACCCCCGAGTAACTAGTTTGGAATCATTTTCATCACTATTAACCGAATGAAATTATAATATGTATATTATTTATGCAAATTGCATATTTTTAATTTTTTATAAACCAAGGTAGTTCACAAAATTTCCTGACGCTTTAACGAATCGAATGCCAGAAACCCGCATTCAATAACCGCTCAATATTCACGGTTTCATCATGCATCTACGAGATTAATAATTATGTAGAGGTTTTAGGGCAACTCTAAACGAAGAAAATGTCTTTGGCGCGTACGGCTTTTCCGAAGCATCATTTTTGCATTTTTGCAAATTGTGAGGAAACTTTATATTATTTTGCTACAAAATTTTTTTACAAAAACACCACTAAAAACCTTAATTTGATTTCCTGCGAGTCATAAAAGAGAAAATAAATGATCAAAGAACGCGACATTTTCACGATAAAACCGTGTTTTGTCGTAAAGTTTCGAACGTATTGGACTTTATAGCTAATCTCATTTTTCTAGCTCTACAACCCTTTTTTTTTGTTTTTTAACGAAATCCTTTTCCCGTTTTTTTTTTTTGTTTTTGCATAAAGCCTCTCCAATGTTTCGCACCTTTCCGATTTATTTAAACACTTCCAACACTTTAATTTTTTTTAAATTATCTCCTATCTCCTAATTGTGCCATTCAAAACCGGACGGGAGACTTATTTTAAAATCTGAGGTATTTTCTTACGTATTTACTGTACTATAGTTCCATATAATATCAAACTATTGAAAAATTAATGAATCTGAAAATACCTTTTGAAGCTAATAATAAATTCAATGTAGCATAATTATCTAATAAAAGTTAACTTAAATTTTAAATTAAAGCTTTAGCAATAAATTTTATTGTTTGATTATGAATTTTAATTATATTATAAAGTTTTCTTTTTAATTTTTAGATTTTAATACAATATTTTTATTTTTTGTTTGTCAATGTAGTTATTTTATCTACAGAATGATCCAGATAACAACTATTTATAATTAACAAATGGTTATAAATAGGTTATTTTGATGTATAATCTCTAGATGTATTTATGGTCAAATCTGAGAACCTTAGAGCCCCGCTTGGTTCGAAGGTTGGAAAGTGACTCTAATCAAAGCGCCATTCTATTAATTAAATAACTACGATGCTTGCTTATTAAAGTGAAGAATATTCTTTATGTTTATCGGAAAATGCTGTCTAACAAAGGTATTTATATTTGATACTTTTTTACTTGAGCAATTTTCTGGCATTTTTTCGGAAACAAAAATGAAATTTTTAAAATAACAAAGGTAATTTTGTGACATGCCCTTTATGGAAATAAATTTCTTCTACAACTCAAGAATACTTCAGAAAAAGAATATGTGAATTAAAACTATATCTCTGAAAAATTCTGAAAACATTAAATAAATTATTAATCAATCATTTAACGACAGATAATGGTAATAGATTGAGACTCATTCAGAGTTACTAAAGAATTTTTCAGAAAACTTTTTCAGAAGAAGATAAAATTTTGCGCTTACGTAGTGAACTCAAAAATGCTAGTTTCACTATTTAATGATATTTACTTTTGGTGCGTCGAAGCCCTACTTTTTATACCATGTATATATGAAATATACATAGTATATTAAGTTTAGTCCCAAGTTTGTAACGCTTAAAAATAATGATGCTAGGAAAAAATTTTGTCATAGGTGTTCATAAAATCACCTAATTAGTCCATTTCCGGTTGTCCGTCCGTCTGTGGACACGATAACTCAAAAACGAAAAAAGATATCAAGCCGAAATTTTTACAGCGTACTCAGGACGTAAAAAGTGATGTCAAGTTCGTAAATGAGCATCATAGGTCAATTGGGTCTTGGGTCCGTAGGACCCATCTTGTAAACCGATAGAGATAGAACAAAAGTTTAAATGTAAAAAATGTTCCTTATCAAAAATTAACTTTGCGTATTCCATTCAAAATTATTAATTATTCCAAAATTACAAGTATTGGTTTTTTCGATTTTTTGGAATTACAAAAATCGAAAAAATCGAAAAAAAAAATGTTGGCTCCGATTTCGATAAAACTCTGTTTATAAGGTAATTTTGACCTATAATTTACAAAAATCGTATTTATATAACGATTAGGAAACTAGTTTCGGAGATATCGAGCCAAAATATGGGATAATGGGTGATATTTCAAAAACTATGCTTCCAATCATCAAATGAATACGATTTTTGAATTTTTTGGGTCAAAATTACCTTATATACTAAGTTTTATCCAAATCAGAAACCATAAATTTTTTTCGATTTTTTGGAATTTTTTTAAGGGGTACCCCTTTACAAAAATTGAAAAAATCGAAAAAAAAATGTTGGCTCCGATTTCGATAAAACTCTGTTTATAAGGTAATTTTGACCCATAATTTACAAAAATCGTATTTATATAACGATTAGGAAACTAGTTTCGGAGATATCGAGCCAAAATATGGGATAATGGGTGATATTTCAAAAACTATGCTTCCAATCATCAAATGAATACGATTTTTGAATTTTTTGGGTCAAAATTACCTTATATACTACGTTTCATTCAAATCAGAACCAATAAATTTTTTTCGATTTTTGGGAATTTTTTTAAGGGGTACCCCTTTACAAAAATCGAAAAAATCGAGGAAATTTTTTTCTCTCCAATTTCGGTAAAAGTCAGTTTATAAGGTTATTATGACCCATAAATTACAAAAATGGTATTCATATAACGGTTAGGCAACTAGTTTCGGAGATATCGAGCCAAAATATGAGAAAATGGGTGATATTTCTAAAACTATGCTTTCAATCAACAAATGAATACGATTTTTGAATTTTTTGGGTCAAAATTACCTTATATACTAAGTTTCATTCAAATCAGAAACCATAAATTTTTTTCGATTTTTTGTTTATGTACTTTAGTTTATGTATATGAAATATACCAAGGTATACTAAGTTTTGTCCCAAGTTTGTAACGCTTAAAAATATTGATGCTATGAACAAAATTTAGGTATAGGTGTTCATAAAATCATTAAATTAGTCCATTTTCGGTCTGTCTGTCTGTCGTCTGTCCATCTGTCATCACGATAACTAAAAAACGAAAAAACATATCAAGCTGAAATTTTTATATAATGCATCTAAGTGAGCAGTATTATATACATGTGTTCTCTCCCACTCTATGTAGGCACACAACAGAAGAACTGTTGTATAGCTGAAAAGACATCGAAGCCACGATACAAGTCTTTTTTGCAATTTCATATAACATCTATAATATCTCTTACTTAGATGCATTTCTTAACGCATGTACTTTGTCATACTCGCGATATTTATATGCCTAGATGTAAATCGAACTAGTGATATATGTGTGACATGTATGTATGTGTAATCAACACTGCCTATACATGGTATTTCAACAATTAACTCAGTCAATTGTTTGTTTTCACTTGTTTTGAAAGTGAATACAACCCATGTTACTTGCTGATAATGTAGCATTCTATAGGTGAAAGAATTTTTAGTTTTTAATTTAAGCAGTGAACTCAATTGTTTGTATATATTTTCATACAAACTTTCATCTCCTATTTCACCCCTTTAGGGGATGAATTTGGAAAATCCTTTCTTAAAATTGAAAAACTTATTTAATTACTTACTATTTAGCTTTCGATATTTCGAAAACCAAGGCAAATATCGAAAAATTTTATTCTTATTTTTTTTCCACATTCATGAAGTTATAACAAAATTTATCATCAAAGTTGAAATAAGGTACAAATAATTTCAACCCTAAGTCTAAAATTCCCTTGGCGCTCGTAAGAGAAAAAGTTAAAGATATAAATAAAGTTAATTATGTATATTATTTATATGTAATGTTTGCGTTCGTATTATCAATGCCTTTTTCTAATGATGTTTTTAATGATTTTTTTAAGTCGAAAATATATTAATTTATTTACTTCGAACATTCTGTAGAACGTACTTTGCAACATAAAAATAGATTACACAATTTAAAACATTGTAATCATAGTTAAAGTAATTTTTTTTCAATAAAAAAATATTATTGGACGCATTCCTAAATTCAATCATAATCAGAAAAAAAATGTCTATTTTAAAATATATTCCGTTCGTGTTTCAATTTTGCGTTGAAATTTACTCAATAAATTACTCAGAATCTTCGCAAACTCGTAATGAACTGCTAATGTACCAGTGTGTTTCAAACATTTTAGAAATGTATTCAACAACATTTGATACAATTGTACTCGAAAACTGTGCATACGAAAATGACTATGCAAAAATATTATTAAGTAAAAATTCTTTAGGGTTGTTGTATAATACATGTAAAAGAAATAATAACTTATATGTAATTAAACCTACAATTTATGTAATTCAGTTAAATGATAATTTTGTAAAACGTCTACTCACATTAAAACGTTACTCATATTGGAATCCACGTGCAAAATTTATTTTTATTTCCAACGACAGTAAAACTAATATTGATTTTGAATTGTTTTTAAAAGAGTATTTTATTAATAATTTTATAATTATTAATGAACAGTTACAAATATTAACTTGGAATTGTACGGATTTATCAATAATTTATCAATCAAATCGAAGTTTTATTGAAGAAATTGGAACGTGTACGAATATTGAGCAGATCAGTTTATTTACAAAGCGACAATTTACAGATTATGGATTTTTAATGTTACGAGTGCTAACACTTACATATGTACCATACGTAATTAATTTTCACTCTGAATACAATGCTGGGATTGATGTCGATTTAATTCGAATATTAACAAAACAATTAAATGTTAAAATGGAATTACATAATAATCACTTTATAAGTTGGGGTGTTAAAATCAATGGAGAATATACTCAATCATTATCATATTTACAAAATAATGAAGCTGATATTTTTATTGGTATGTATATTATGTAAATTAATCTAGCCAGTTTATACGATAGCGTGATGGGACGAATATTCAAGCGCGGATTCAGCCCTCAAAACGGAAAAGCCGCCTGAAAATCGGCCAAATGCGAGTCGAAGTATGAACTGACTCATGATCGATATGGTGTATTCCTACAAAGGAGATGTTTACTAAATATATGACATCCTGACCAAGCTTTTGTATAGTGTATTTGTCCTCGTGGGCAAAGCCGTGGGGCGGGCACTAGTAAATTAATTTACCTGCAAGATGTTAGTTTTTTCGTCCACAAAATTACGAAAGTAAATGTTTGCACATTACTATGTTGTCACATTTAGACTCTAAACTACTGAACAAATTTTGATGTAATTTCTCCAAATTAAATTAAACGCTATTATACATTTAACATTAAATTTATTTAGCGGTGCTTACTTAAATAACAAATTCAAGCTTTCGTTTTTTTTTTTCGCGAAAGCGTTGATAATGTTATCGATATCCAGATGTTTAGTAGAGCTAAACTTTCGAAACGAATAAACTTTCCTGTCCCTTTGAGGCACACAACCAAGATTTTACCCCGCGAAGAGTTGTCAGTATTCGTAAGAACATTTTTATATTGGGGTTCAAATCTTGGTCGCATGCTTTGATGAGATGAGTTACCGACTCTGGTATGGCGGAATTGTTTTCACAGTCTGTTTTCCATATTTCCATCCAGGGTAGGTATTCATTTATAACAGTTGATTCACTATCATTAATGAATCGTCGGTACATCTGAACCACTTTTTTCACTGCCCGGATATCGATATTCTAGTCCTTGACACCAAAATTTGATTCAAGTTGTAAAACTCTCAACTGAAATTGGTCGAGTAGGTACCTCCGGAGACAATCTTTGCCTCAAATCATTGATAACGGAATCTAATAGAGGAATGTAAGTTGATTTTCGAAAGTACTCCTCTACCGATTTCGCTATGTTTTTTATCGATTTTTGATATCAACATGCTTTGAAACGAATATTTAAACAAAATAAATGTTACCCTAAAAAAATAAGGAACAATTATCTATCTATTTGCAGCGATTCATTGTTTTTTTTTCAGTTCAGTGTTTTTAGCGTTAGTTTCACGATAATTTGTAGTACATAATTTTCGTGAACAGAAAAAAATCTCACTTATTTGAAGAACAATTAGTAGTTTTTCCCTTGTGTTTGCATTCATTCACAGATCCACGAGTTGACTATGATTTTAATGGAATCTAGTTAGCACGGGTCTGTGGATTTTTGGTTAAACCTGTGATTACGTCAACTTTTACTGAAAATATCAGTAACAGTTGACTTTACCTAGGAAGATTTAACGCTTAATGGATCAACTTTTCCTGTAACATACGATTTTGCCAGATTTTTTGTATCTTCTCGTTACCTCTGACCTCTCACAACTCTCCCCCCCTCTAAGTGAAATGAACCTCCTTGCACTTAGGAGGAGGGGTAAAACTCAATATTATTTTTAGGAATGTGGCATGGAAATGTGACTCCCAATAAGGATTTTGATGAAACAGTTACATATCTTTGGGACTATGTCGAATGGTTCGCTCCTGTGGCTCAACCAATTGCGCAATGGAAAAATATGGCTTACATATTTTCATTCGGTTTATGGATAGCTATATTCCTTACAGTAATTATTTATTCATGTATTTGGATTATTTTGGAATATAATTTACATCAATCAAGCCCATTCCAAATGATATTTTTAATAGTTGGTATCTCATTAAATAATTCACAATCCACCCATACAGTGCTTCGTCCAATGTTAGCTTTATTTTTACTATATGCGTTCATTATTACAAGTAGTTTTCAATCGAATTTAATCAGTATTTTAACATCACCATTGTATAATGAACAAATTAGTAATATTATTGACGCAACAAATAAAACTAATTATAAATATGGCTATCATTTAGCATTGCAAGCAATGATTTTATCTGATCGTAATACAATTACAGAAAAAATTAAAGAAAATGAAGTAATATGCGAATTAAATTCGCTGGCATGTGTAAATCGCACAGCATATAAACGAGAAATGGTAGTGGCGAAAGGTAGACGTTTTATGACATATATCATGTCGAAGTCATACCGAAATCGGGAGGGTAAAAGCTTGTTCTACATTTTTAAAGATTCATTTCTTTCATACCCAATTTCAATGATCATGTTAAAAGGACATCCATTGTACGATGAATTTAATCGTTTAATATCGTTGCTACAAAATGGTGGCCTTATACAGAAATTGTCAGACGAATATGAACGTTTAATTATGAAAAGATCGGATGATAATGATTCGATAAACGATAAAGATCATTTGTCGCTGACATTAAATCATGTTTTAATTCCATTCATAATTTTATTTATTGGTTTAAGTTTTGCTATGGTTGCATTTATCTTTGAAATATTAAGTAAGTATATATTGTTAAATATGGGAAACAGGAATCGGAATGTAAAATTTCTATAATTCCGACAACGCCATAAGATTATAATGTTTTAACCGTTAATTTTCCTGTTTACTGATTATTATATTAATTATAGAAAGTAGATTTTTAAGTTATAACACTATAAGTTTAGATATCGTATTATGCAGAACAAAGGCCAATTATTGGTCTAAAAGTCTAATTAGAATAAAATATTCGTTCTATAGTACAATAAATGAACCGAGAATTTTTTTATTCTTACGAAAAATTGTTTGCTGGGTGTATGGACTTGCGGTTTGTTTTTTTTTTGCTCCAGAAAATTATCCTAAAAAAAGTTGACAAAAAAGTCAAAATGCTAAAGTAACCCGAAATTTAAGATATTTTTATTAATAAAATCCTTTATGTACCTCCCCCTCTTTTTCGGGGGTTTGAAAGGCTCTCAAAATGAAAAAGATAATTTTTTATTTTTTGCAAATTAAGACTTTTAATGACGTAAAAGGGGCTTTTTGGGGTCGCTGACCTCGAATTTTGAGTCATAATATTTAATTTATACTCCCTCCCCCTCTTGTAGCCCATATAATTAATCCCCGAAATTAATTATACCCTTTTTTGAAAATTTAAATCTTTTGAGACATGTTGTTTATTATACTACTACAGAAAAGGGTAAACTAAGTGCACAGCCGTCATCATCGTCTCTCACTGGTAGGACTATTATTTTTCGGTTTGCTCCTGATAAGTTCCCGCTGCGCTCCTAGTGCTCGATTCCAACACATACCTACATGCCAGTATCATCAAAAACGTCTATTAAATTAGAAAAAACATCGTGCTCATTTTTTTTGGCTGCGCACGATTTTCTATCGCGCTGCTGCGTATTTGTGTTTAGTGTTTAGCGTCTCGCAACGTATTCATTGTTTTATCGTTGTTGACGGATTCGTTTGGGTAAATTGGTTTGTATCTGAACTCATTCATTTGTGGTCTCATTCATTTATGTATTGTGTAGTTGTGAATAATCTTGAAAATATTTTCTAATAAACATTTTTCACCAATTCATACTTAAACGCAATTTATATTCTTCCTTCCTTATTCAAAACCCTACCATACCAAGTATTTAAAATTAAATTAATTTACAGTTTACTAAAACTTTGCAGGGTGTTATTTTATTATAGAAGTATAAAGACCATAGTGAACCTACGTTTGAGTTTAAGTGAACACAGTGGGTGGTATAATAGGTGAAAGGTACAATTAACATCAGGTGGCTCGTCTACTTGTTTGCCCTCATCAGTTCTTAAAAAAATAGACTTTTCTTCCAAAATATTAGATAATTGGTCCACCAATTATTGAAATAAAGTAGGCCTATACATAGCATAGTATTGGTATAATATACCTATACATAGTATTGCTATTGCTATTCTAAGATTGCTATTCGCGATCGCAAGATACGGTGGCGCCGCGCAGCGAGGATTAGTGAAACTATTATAGAGGATTTTGAGTTTTGACAGCTACACAAGTGCTGAATGTTTTTGTTGTTGAGATGGAAATTATCAAAAATGAAAAACGTTGTGGTGTTCCCCAGTGTGGGAAAACAAGATCTACAGGCGTCAGTTGTCGCACAATGTCGCAAAAACATGCTTGCACTTGCTTCCCGCGCCCGCTTTGCAAGAACAATAGCATTCGATTTTTTTGTTGTCATTGGCTACAAACACTTTGATTTAGATCTCATGAGGTTTCTCGGTGATGTTCGACGTTTGCAAACATGAAGATTTGATTAATAAACAATTATTTTGCTTCGATTGGATACTACAGAAAAACAAGTTTTTGGAACGAGAAAGCGCCTCTCCTTCCATCAACGGCCTTACTGATCCACCAAGTAGATAAAATATATCACCAATATTAATATCCAGGGCTTTCTCCATGTTAAAAAAACAAATAAACAAAAAAAAATGCAAAAATTTATTTTGACAACTTGAACGAAAATCCTCTATATCGGCCATATTGCATTCACACCAGAGCCATCTCTAGGTAATTTCGTTCGCCAATAGTACCTATGACATCTAAAAAAACAAGAACGCTGTTATAGAAACTGCACATTTTCTTAATTATACAACACTCTTTTAGTTATCTTAGTTATTATCCTCGTCAGTGCAGCTACATGAGCCTCATGCCTAGGGCAGCACAAGTTTAGGGGCGGCAAAATTTTCGGAAAATCAAAATCTTATAATCAAAATAATTCAAGGGCCTTTCGAATTTTTTCAATAAAATATATTGAATAATATATTGATTGAATTTTTTTTTTTTATTTGCCGCAATGCTAAGTTTTTAATAGATCAATCTTTTATCACTATTACCTAAGTCTTGATCGATAAATACTATGGATTATTAAAAAAAATAAAGAATGATAAATTGAAAAATTTTGAGAAAACACATTTATGTTTCTCAAATGAACTCATCAGTAAGTATCTTGACGATGATTAGAAGAAACATTGGAGCATGAAAGTATTCATGTATGTATATTCATTATCAACTTAAAGACACCTTAGTAAATTTTGAAGATGTACGCTCGGCGCAAAACATATGAACATATACAATGTTTTGCATTCACGAAATCTTCAAGATGTTTTTCCTAAAGTAGATATTGCTCTACGTTTTTTTTTTACCATCTCAGCTACAAATTGTTCAGGAGCACCCTGCATTGGAAAATGAAAGTGATTAAGAAGAAAGTGATTCTATAAGTGATCATTTAAATAAAATCTTAATTATTTATTTTTGAATAATTATGTTTAAATTTTTAATTTATATTTGAAATTATATTGAATTTAATACAATTTTATCCATAAAAATTTAAAAAAAAATTAAAAAATTAGATTTTTAATTTCAATAATCACTCCTTGAGTGAAAATGACAATGAAATTTTGTAATTATTTTGTTAAATAAAGAAAAACTGTTAATTGTTCACCATTACCACTAACGGATATGTAATCTTCATAAAAAGTGCTTAAATTAGTTTTTTTCCAGATGTTTTTAGAGTATTTTTAAGAAAAGTCGCTTAGCTGAACTTTTACCAAAAAAAAGTATAAACAAAATAAAATTTAATATAACTAAAGCGAAATTCCATTAAAATCTGCAGTCATATCTTTACTTTAACATCGACTAGGCTCTACACATTTACCTAAAAAAGTAATTTTTAAATATATATATATAGATATTATTTTTAAAAGATAGTCCTTGTAGAATAACTTACCATCAGATCGGCGTAAAAATCCTATTTTACAGAAACATCCTGAAACACATTGTATATTGCATGATCTAGGATAATGCTCGTAATTTTCACAAGTATCAGGACAGGCTGTCCCACACATAAGATATTCTGCATTAGCTGGACATCCACCTGGAAAATAAAATTTTAAGTAAGTACTTTCTCTTCTCGTTTTTTTCCAAAAAATGATTATTTAATGACATATTTGCAGTTTTATTTAATGACATATATGCAGTTTTCGATATAAAATACAATTTTGAATATGTTCAGCAGTTGTTTTGAACTTGAAGTGCCAGAAAATCTTGTATTTCTTCCCCTGTATTAAACTTTTAAATTATTTCATTGGATTGCTTGCAAAAAATAGTAAATTTTGTTATTAATTAATTAAAAATATAATAATCGTTCTTACTTACCGCCCTCTTGAGGAATGGCGAATTTATCATCATTTTGAGGAATGCATAATATTGTTACCAAATTAATATTTAGCAAAATTAATATTAATATTGATAAATACTGAATATAATTCATTGTTTAAAATATGATAAATTTTATTTATTAATATTAGAATTAAATGTGTTTTTACTGAAAATTGTTATAGTTTATATGAAATAACTATTATCTATACATATAAAATGCTTTGTCCTGAATGACTGACTGACGGATCATCGCACAGCCTAAACTGCTGATCTTAAAGACCTGAAACTTGGAGGGTGTGTTCTATGTATGATGTAGGCATCCGATAAGAAAGCGTTTTCCGAAAAGGACTAAAAAGGAGATGATAATTTTGCATATGGAAAACCCATGTTAATAATTTTAAACACAAATATAGATCAACGTTTGCATGTTTGTCATGTTACTATAGTTTTTTTGAACTTCATGTGGTTAAATAAATATTATATTTTATACTATTTACAGAGAATTTTAATTATTCTTCTCACAAGCGGTATGTAAGGAATGCTTCTTTATAAATTGAAAGTTTGAAATAATATTTTATCGTTGTACGAAATATTTGAAACAACGATTTATACAGCTATATACTAAGTTCTAACCGGCAGAAAAATTCAAGGGCAAAACCATTGAAGATAGAAATTTGAATTATTTTTAAAGATTTCTAAACATTGGTCCTCTAAATTAATCAATGATTTACTTAATGAATCATATATGAAATCAATTGAAATGAATCATTATCACGAGCGATTAAGAGAAAAGTATACTGTATCACTTTTTATTCCACTCTTTAAAAGAACAGAGCGAACTCCATGACTGAATGCCGAGTTATTTTCCAAGGGGATGTAAGTAAAGTTGATGTTTAGAGAGCGGGCTAAGGGAGGAAAAGTGGGTTGAAGGATAGCATGTGGATGTTCAAAGTTGGTTCACTAAATGAGTCAATGATTCACTAAATGAATCATGTATGGAATACATTGAAATGAATCATTAACACGAACGAAGCCGTGGGCAAAAGCTAGTAAATGAATATATTTGTTATGATAAATAGCAAATAGATATTCTGTTTTTGTGTTGTCATGTTTTATTATTAGGATTCCGTTTGAATTAACAATGATAAGAGATTCCCCGTTTCTTCACTTTTAGCTGGAAGATTCTTCTAGCTAACTACAGTTGTGAAGATAAGTAGCTACAACAGTTTTTCAAAACAAAACTCACTGTTCTATTACTAACATTTCTATTTTTTCACATTTTTTGTCAGTTATACTTGTTACTATCAATTATAGATTTGAAAAATTATTACGATAATGAAAAACCGGACTGCGTTAAATAGAATCTTAAAAGAAAGAAACAACTCTCGTAGTTTGCATAGCGGTTTTAACAGTCGGAGCCATTATTACCTACACCAGTCTAAATAAGAAAATACGCCTTAAATAAATTATTTTTGGAAAAAATTTGTTGCAAGACCGGACCCGTTTTTTTTTTTTTTTTTTTTTTTTTTTTAGGGCAAAATATATATAACTCAGGAAAAATAATTAAAACAGCTTAATTTAGCCGGAAGGGGTGCGCTAGGGTGAAAAGGGAAGACAAGTGATTTTTAGCGATTTAGGGCTTAATTATTTATTTTAGAGAAAAAAAGTTAAATAGGAAAGTTAGACTAAAATGTAAAAAACTTTTGTTTTTTTTTTAATGAAAGTCGGAGAAATTTGAAATTTAGAGGAGACGTTCTTTTTTTGTATTACCAACAAGTTGAATAGTTTTTGAGATATTAAATTTTTTGGCAGAAACCAATCCTTTTTTGAGTTGGATAAAAAATCTAATTTTTTCATCGTACGGAATTGAACTTGGTCTCATTTTCTTCGTAAGGATGTAAATTTTCATTTTAAAAAATAAAACGTATCGTTGTAATGGAAAAACATTTTCCATTGAAATCGAAAAAAAAATATTTTCCCGATTTGTTATGTGTCATTTTATACATAAATATTTAAAATTGCAATATATCCAAAACTGCTAGAAATGTTCAAGCATGTTGTCAGTGTCTAAAGTTAATTGGAAAGCGGAAGCTTTAATTTTAGTTTTCGAGGTAAATTCATCAGTTTTTGTAGTACTTTAAGGACTTTTATAGTACTTTATAAAGTGTACGATATACTTTTTTCAAAAAACTTCATATTTTTTAGTTATTTGACGTTAAATACTCCGCATTTCAATCACCAATAACTTGGAAAGTAATGACTTTTCGAAATATCCTTAAATTACACTTTTTGCTTAGAATACATCCTCTACTGATTTCCTCATTTTCAACACATATTTTACGACTCTCTAGGAGGGTTTGCTACCACTTTCTGGACAAAAGTACTACTCGGCACCATATAACTTTCGGTACTATAGGTTGAAATATAGAGATTTCTACTTTTTTTCCTCGTTTACTGAAGTAAAATAACTTGGCTGTTCTTCATCTTGGTCTGAATCTTCATCGCGGTCATAAAACCGCCTCGGCATTAGTGCAGTTTTCCAAATCGTGACATTTAGACATAGATTAGTACATTTCAAACCATGCAGCTATATTTTGTGGTTGTATATTCTTTTTCACATTTACAACAATAATCAATAGATTTCCGGAAATAATTCTGTCATCTGAATAGTTTGGCAATAAAATATCATCTTTTGTAATTTTCCAACCCCAGTCTGTAGGATTCATTTCATTTCCAAGCCACGCTTGAAGTTGATGGTATGTTCGAAATGCGTGTTGCGTAGCAGCTCCTTCAGTCGGGGATACATTTTCTAGTTGAAATGAAGATTTTTCAGAAACTTTTTGATTATTATTTTAACATTTTTTTTAGTTTAAAAGAAGAAGAAAATTCGATAACATTTTGTTAATTAACAATTGTCTAACTTGTTGAAAAATTAATTTAAATATAAATTTCTAACGGTAATAATTTCTTTAAAATGTTCAGAAAGACAACATAAATTTTTCAAATTTTTCATTTAATAATAAATACGGTACGGAACCCTAAAATCCCACTTGAAACTTAGCTGAGAACACTCCTCGTTAAATTAAATTTCTAACGAAAATGCCACAGGCAGCCACACTGACAGACAGACATAGCGGTCAAACTTATAACATCCCTCTTTATGGTTCGGGGGTTAAAAATAATAAGAATCATCTAATAAAGTTGAAATATGAGTATCAATCTAAACCAGAAATAGCTATTCTACTTAAATTTTCAACTCATCGTTTTTTTAAATTTTAGACCAGAAATTGTTGCCAATTATTAGCATTGCATAAAAGTGAACCAATATCTATATTTGTATCAGAACGGGAAGAAAATTATAAAATAATTATTCCTCATTATAGTTATTTGCGTCAAAATCCAACATCACATTATTAATTATTTTCTGTATTTTTCGCTTTAAAAATAAAAAGTAGTATTAAAAACATTAGTTTTTATTTCAAACTAACCTTCAAAAACAAATACTTTCACACAATATTCTCCTTTGCCTTCAAATTATTTATTTCCCAAGATTTTTGAAGATTGCTAAAACTAAATAAAGTAAATCGGTGGCAATAAACCATTAGAGTGTGTGTACGTATATGAGTTATACAATCAATAAATTTTCAATTCAAGGCAAAGGTTGTTAATTAACCAATTTTTTTCAATTGTCCTGGAGCTAAACGTAATTTCCAGTAAATGTAAAAGAAACTCCAACACTTTAAAACAATAAGACCATTCAAAAGCAGTACGGTCACGGAAGCTTAGCGCAATTGACTGAGTTAGTTGTTGAAATACCCTTTATAGAAAGTGTTGAATAAAGTGTTGATGTCAGTGCTTGCATTATTTTTTCATAAATTGGAATAATTTAAAAAATCAACACAATTATGCGGCCCTTCGGCCGCCATTTATTCGGTTTTCGAAAGAATTTTCTACAATTTTATTTTCGTTTTTTGATAATGTTTCACAAGAACACTAGTTGAAGCTATCTGCAAATTTTCAACTTCCTACTTTTTATAGTTATGGAGAAAACGGACACCAAAGTTTTGTCCTAACTTTGTCCTAATTAACGGGTAAGCAGAGATGCTTACATGTCTACGAAAAAATGTTTCAAACAAAAGTTGTTTATTTTTTCATAAGGAACATTTTCTACTTTTAAATATTTGTTCTATCTCGGCTTACAAGATGGGTCCCCAAGACCCAATTGACCTATGTCGGTCACTTACGAAATCAAATTTACTTTTTTTTGTCCTGAACACGCTATTTTTTACTACCTGAACACCAAATTTCAACTTGATATATTTTTTCGCATTTGAGTTATCGTGCCGAGAGACGGGCGGACGGACAACCGGAAATGGACTAATTAGATGATTTTATAAACACGTATACCAAAATTTTGTTCGTATAATCAATATTAAAGTGTTACGAATTTGGGACTAAAATTAGTATAACAAGTGAGGATTAAACTGAGTTAACCGTTTACCTTTGCATATGCTTGAATGCCATTTTAAAAAACGGCTTTTACCTAGTTTTCAAAATTTTAGTATTTTTGTAAAACGAATTATCCTAAACTCTTGCCACGACCCCCCTCTCCTCCACCCCATAATATTGACGGGAGGATTTTGTATGAAATTAGAATCAACAGATTTCAAACTACATATTCGAATCCATATCTTTCTGCCTACTTTCTTTTATAGTTTTGGAGAAAAACTAAAGTTTTGCCTCTAAGCGCTCTTACCAGAAAACAATGATATTTACAAAAAAAATGTTTCAAACAAAAGTTCTTTATTTTTTAATAATATCCGTTTATTTCTTGAAGGAACGTGATGACGTACAACCGGAAATAAACAATATATTGAGTGGTACGTGAATATTCAAATATTATATTGAGTGACTAAATAAAAACTTTATCTTTTAATATTGACCGTAATTCCGTGATTATCCGCCCTTAATAAATGTAATATTATTGGTAGATTTAATTAGTTTAGAATAATGAATTGAATTAATTATTATCATATTTTGATGATTCCATCAATGCTTAAAATAATTATACAGGTATAGCAATATTATGATAAACATTCCTATAATAACGCATTTTAACTACCTGTTTGATAATTTTTGTCACTGAAGGGTAGTAGGGGGGTAATAAATAGAGGGTTTTAACTTTCACTTAAAAATTTGTTAAATACCTAAAAATAATCATTTTGTAAAAATTAGTCATTAAATATCATTCAAAATGTCAGGTAAATAAATTGTTAAACGGTAAATTTTTTCTGGAATCATTACACTATTTCTTTTTTCAGATATTAATCGTTTATTACTGCTATTAATAATTTTAACAAGTTGTTTATATACGCTAAGAGGATCTCCATTGGGGTAAGACAATAATTTTTTATAATAAAGGTAGTCGGATCCAAAACCCAATTGACCTATGTTGCTCATTTACGAACTCAAATTTATTTTTTACGTCCTTAGCACGCAATAAACATTTTAGCTCGATATCTCTTTTCGTTTTTAAGCGATTGTGCTTACAGACAAACTGACGAACGGGCAAACGAAAATGGACTAATTAGGTGGTCTTATATGAACACCTATACCAAAATTTTGTGCGTATCATCAATATCAAGATGATTGCACAGCACTTAAAATAATTCCTAATTGGCCATGCCACTATTGATAAAACTGAGCGCACTTTCTCTAAATTAAAGTTGATTAAAAACTTTTTGTGTATAGCTCAATGAGACAAAATAGACTCAATTATTTATCGATAGGGCCCATCGAAAATCAAAGAGCGCGCTAAATTAACTTCAATAAAATAATAAATAAATATGCTACCGTAAAATTTAGGAAAAAGCGGTTTTGGTTACAAATTCTTGGGTTTTTATGTAAATGTTTTGAAAACGCATGTAGAATAGTGCGGGTATACCATGAGTATCATGACTATGTTCCTACAACTCTACAAGTTACTATAAGATGTGAATAATAATTTTTTGATCGGCAAAATACTGTTATAGCCTAAGAGACGGTATAAAGTCGAGATTCACACATCTGATAACCAGATGAGACATATTTTTTATGAAATTTTATTGATTTATAAACACGCCTATCATAAAATATCCTAGTGACAGCCTTATTACAACATGCTTGAACTCTGAATGATCCTAAGGGCTACCGGTTAGAAAAATAAGTAGCCTTTTCATATACCGTAGATATAAGATAGTAATTGAAGAGATTAAAGTGTTCATTAAAATACCCGCTTGAATAAAAAGACATCAAAAAATGTTGCTACATAGAGTTGTTCGTTAAAATAACCTGTAAAAACGTCTACGTGAAAAATTGATTGACCTTTATTTGCACTTTGGCACGGATGTTTTAAAAATTCCCGATTAAAAATTAGGTGTCGGTTCGCTTCCTCTTTCAATTTTTATATATTTTTGTGAGAATATAATTTTAAATGGATTGTTGTATAAAAGTTTTTTTATATTTAAAACTTTTTATTTACAGTAATTCCACATCTCTAGATCAATTTGACGATGAAGAAAATTTAAATCAACCTGACAATGATACGAATTTGGAGATACCTCATAATATAATCGAAAATGTCCTTGGACTAATAGCTAGCAGTAGCAATACTTTTGAGAACATAATAGTTTTAATTCAACGATTATCAAATCTATTTTTAAGGATATTTGATGGTTTACGATTTAAATATACATGGGTGAAACCCGAAATTGATTACGTTCAATGTGGAGCAAATTCATTGTTACAAGCCAATTTTACAAGTCGTCATTTAACAGTGCTGATAAAAATATTCTATGAGTTTTTAGGTTTTATAAAAAATGTGTTTGGTGATGGCAACATAAATGAAATTTCAAATAATATACTATCGAATTTTGATGACACACCACGATCGTCGGAACCAAGTCATCAATTAAAAATGGCAGCATTATATGAAGCTAGTGAATTAATGAGTAATAGTGGATTTATTGATTGTAGTAAAACATATTTGGTATCATTTTTTGTTCGATTTTTGGAACTTTTATATGGTGATGCAACACCATTTTATTCAGAAGCCATTAATACAAGATAAAGCTAATGAATTACAAAGAAATATGCAAGAATCATTTCAAAACTATTTTTATAATTCTATATATTTTCTACTTACATTCAAGAAACATTCATTGATCATTCTAATTTATCCGCGAAAATCGGCCCCGAAATACAATAAATGTTCCAAATTACCAAAATTTTGGTAATTATATCTCGTTCAAGTTTCACCTTTTTGGATACACATAATCAATCTCTAAAATATATCTCGAAAGTTGAAAAAAATTTTATTATCAAATTTTTTCATGAAAGCTTCGCTGATAACATTTTTTTTACTAAAAGATAGTTGAAAATTATCTAAAATAATATTGTTGACTTCAATAATTCATAAAATTTGAATATTGATAAAATGAAACAGACATAGCGTATATGCCGCAGCCAATTGGTTAATTATCCGTTCAGTTACTAAATACTATTCGTAAATACTTTACGAATTATTAACGATTGAAATTCGAAGTATTTAACGTTAAATAACTGAACAATTGGACGTTTTTTGAAAAAAGTATACCATACACTTTTTAAAGTACTTTGAAAAACCTCGAAAATGAAAAAAATTCAAATCATTTGCACGAAAATTAACGGAGTTATAATGAAAAGAAAGTTTTTCGTACCTTTTTTATGTTATAATGAGAACAAAAACTGACAAATTTACCACGGGAACTAAAATTATTGCTTGACACTTTCCAATTTACTTTATTTAGATACCGACAACATGCTAAAAAAGTTCTAGCAGTTTCGAATTTATAGTCTTCAAAATATTGCAATTTAAGTAAAAAAAATTTTTTGGAAAAAAACAAAAAAAAAGTGTCTTTATCGTTAAATAACACGAAGAATAATAAAGATACATAAAAAAAAGTTTGCAAGATCAAATATTCTGCGGAAAAAAGCTAAATTTTGTCCCTCTAAACTTTCTTTTGTAACTTTATTCTTTTTCGAGTTATTTAACAATAGACAAATTTATTTTTTTTTTTGTATTTCAATTGCAATATTTCGAAAACTATATATCCTGTTAGAACTTTTTGAAAGGTACAATAAACATTCTTTTTATTATAACTCCCTTAATATGATCCTAATTTTTTATACCATGCATATATGTAATATGCAAGGTATACTAAGTTTAGTCCTAAGTTTGTAACGCTTAAAAATATTGATGCGTTTAACAAAATTTTGGTATAGGTGTTCATAAAATCACCTAATTAGTCCATTACCGGATGTCCGTCCGTCCGTCCGTCCATCCGCCCGCCCGTCCGTCTGTGGACACGATAACTCAAAAACGAAAAGAGATATCAAGCTGAAATTTTCACAGCGTACTCAGCGTAAAAAGAGAGGTCGAGTTCGAGCAACATAGGTCAATTGGGTCTTGACTTATGGGTCCGTAATAAACAACTTTTGTTTGAAACATTTTTTCGTAAACATCACTGTTTACCCGTGAGGGCGCAAATATGCGTAAATTGTATAGTATGTATTATATAAATTGTATATGTATGTGCAATGTGATGGAGAAATAAAATTAAAATTACTATTTATGCATGGTATTTCAACAATTAACTCAGTTAATTGTTTGTTTTCACTTGTTTTATAGTACTTTAAAAAGTGTATGATATACTTTTTTCAAAAAACGTCCAATTGTTCAGTTATTTAACGTTAAATACTCCGAATTTCAATCGCCAAAAACTCGCTTTAGTATTAACTTTTCGAAATACACTTAAATGACATTTTTTGCTTAGTATTCATCGTTTTATTGATTCCTTTTGCCATTTTTACATATACTTTTCTATCCATTAGAAGGGGTGGTTACCACATCCTGGGCACTATCAGACCAGCACCAATGGGCACCACCAAAAGGTGAACAATATAACTTTTTATCCAGAGGGTGAACAAAACTTAATGGCAAATTTTCAGATCAATCGGAGCTATATGAAAGAATTTGAAGGTTTAAGCCTCGTTTACTAGAGTATTAGTTTGAATAGGAAGAAAATTTTAAACAAATTATTTACGGCACTTATATTCATATGTACCGTTTTAATAATTATTATTTTGCATGTGAGGCATCTGAATTCACAACAGTATTGCCACCATGTAGCATAATTTGGAAATTAGGAACCTTATTCATTTCCTTCAAAAGATGGAGGAATTGTAGTAATTTAATTTTTTTGTTGTATGTATCTGTGTAAAAATATTTTATTATATTAGATAGTTAACTAAAATAATTAATAATTACAATAAAATTTAATTACAAAAATAAAAGTATATTTACATATATTCATAGTGTTTTCATTTACAAACCGTAACATATCTAAATTATTTAAATGTAATGGCAACGATAAAAATTCGATTTACATTTTATTTTATAGAAAACTCTTTGTTTATGGTCCATGTCAAAAAATATCTTAAATGCTTAAGTAAAAGTTGTCCAGTGAAGACAATAGAATCAAATATTCACCTTGAACTCAAAAACTACGTGAAGAAGATACCTCGGAAACTGATTTTTAAAGAATCGAAAATCACTCGAATCTCTGTGTTAATTTATTATCTTTATCGTGATATAACACTTTTTCGATTAAATGAACGGTGTTCAAGTTATCCGTAAAAAACTTATAAAATCATAACTCATAAAAAAAATACTCGTCGTAAAATCTGGCCTATGTCAACCAATTTTGATGTTAGAACGCCGAATAAGAAACCAAGTTAAAGCATACTTTTTAATTTATTTAAAAAAAACTTATTTATCGAAGTTAATGTTCCATTTTCACAATTTTTTTGACGCTCTATGATACAGTGTCATTTGAATTATTATTTAACATCCTATCAACTTAAATTTCTTTTTTGCCTCAATTTCCTAGACCGTTTCTTTAATTAGAATTGATCTAGGAAATTGGAGCAAATTAGAAATTTAATTCAAAATATCTTAAAGTTCTCATTTATTATCTTTGATTAGATTTTCATTTAATTTTTGAGCTCAAAATCTCTCCATGCTATTCATATAAATAATAAAATAATAACAAAATTAATTAGTAATTAATTAAAAACTTGCATAATTCAAATACGATTAATGTCCATTTTGTGTCCATTGTGTTGTTAATCTATGTGATTTTGCGTACGATGGAGCAATTTCTTGTAGCCATTCAGGATTTATTGTTGTTATTGTTCTTAAATAACACTTTGTAGTCATAACTACTTCTGAAAAAACTACACAATGTGGATAAGTGCCATGCAATACCGAACTTGGATGTATATGTACTGGAGTTTTAGTGTCAACCTGTTAGAAAAAAAAATCAATTATTTATTGCGATAACAAAAAAAAAAAAGAAAAATGAAAATAAAAAAATAAAACCTAAACATCTAAAACTCGTCTATACAAAAGATGAGATTAGAAGTTACATTCGACAAAACAGATGAAAATAAACGTAAAATATAGAAGAATATCAAAATCTTGATTGATTTGGATTAAAAATAGGTGTATTCGGAGGCCTATTTCCTTCATTGTAGTTGGGCCTCCGACTACAGGTAATCTTAATTCAAAACCTTTCAATTGGAATCATAATTTAGAAATTCCTCTTTATTTTAAAAACATAATGGTATATATCATTGGAAACCCGATATATTTTGCTCTTTTTTTGAGTTCGCAGTTTATCGTTTAGCAACTTCATATAAAAAAAAACAAGCTTTTTATTTAAAATTTCCTCCGTGCTCGTACATTCTTAATAACTATATAAAAAAATTTAGCATTTTAGGATTTTAGGACACTAAGCCTTTAGCGAGACAACATCCTCAAATAAAATTTAAGATTTAAATTGAAGTCGAAATACGTATTTATAATACAAAAAATTGATCTAGGCATTGTTGCAAGTTTGAAAATAACTAGGGTTCTCATGCGCAATATAAACTAACAAATGATGGATTAGCCCAACATTAGAACAAGGAAAACCTATTGTAAAATAAAGTTTTGATAATGTCAGCAATGAAATGATCCACCTTCACGAATTTGACCCTTATATACTAATTTCGATGATAAATGTGTAATTATTTACTTACCGTTACGTATTGTTTGGGACCATGCAATTCAGCAATATTCATAAACAAACCAGTTAATAAACATTTTCGTACTTGATCAAAGTTTTTACCACACGATGATTTTTCAAAATTACACTTTGTACAAATATCCATTAATTGTGTTCGAACTTCTTTAGCATAATTTAAATTTTTGGCATTGAGGAAATTTTCTTTACACCATTTTCTTTTCTCATTAGCATTATTATATGCTCGAAATATTGTTAATAAACTTAAATGATCACCTAATGTTGACATATACTTATGTCTCGTCAGATTAGCTTGTTCCCTTTTAGCAACTGGTGTATAGAATACCGATTCACAAGATAACAAAGCAACAATCGACACAATTTCTTCTAAGCATCCATAATTTTTTGCTGATATAATCATTTTACTGTAACGAGGGTCTAATGGAAATAAGGACATTTGCTTTCCAAGATCCGTCAGTTCAGGTGATTGAATACTAGTTATTGCGTTTAATTGATACAATTGTTCTAATGCGGATGTTAATGATTCATTGGACGGTTTATCCAGAAAATCGAATTTAACAACATTAATACCCAATGATAATAGTTGTAAACAAACATTAGATAGATTGCATCGTTGAATTTCAGGTACTGAAGATTTTAAAAACAATTCAAATTCTGATTTCGTATATAAACGATAACAAAAACCATCAAATTCTCGTCCAGCACGACCAGCTCTTTGCCATGCCTGCTCTTGAGATATTCGTTGTACACGTAAAACTTCAAATCCGGTGCCGGAATGGAATGTTCTGAAAAAAAGTATTTTTATTAAATTCCAGTTATTTGCCTTAAAAAATTTATGACGCGATTTTGAAAAATTATTTATGACGTCACGCAGTCATCAGGCATAATTCGGTTCTTAAAAAAGCTATTAATGCAGACTGTCCCAAAACTATTGCATTAAAAGAGCAGAGTGTTACAAAGGATATTCCAAGGAGAAACTTCCTTTACAGAGAAAAATATCCTTATGCTCACATTGTAACTTGTGTTCTTTTCAAAAATTTTCACCCTTAATAATTCTTGATCTGATGTCATTATTTGAGTGAAAAAACGTCAATTTACATATCGAAGAGGAAGTTCAAAAATGGTGCCTAGAGAATTTTAAGTTTCATCCCTTAACTCCTAGCTATTAGAAATTTCAAATGGCAACCCCTACCTTGTGATACATAATTTGAGAGGGGATAAAATTCTCTATTCAACCATGATAAAAAAGAAATCGATCGATTGGTTCTTAAGATAGACTACACAGAAGATGGAAGGTATGAAATCCATTATTATAAGCAAGACAGGCTAAATACATTCGGTTTTCGAAAGCAGAATGTATTTTTGTTTAACAAAATAATGGTCTCTATTTCGAACATGCCATAAAATAGAACAGCATTATTAACGTACGCCTTGTACGCGTACAAGGATAGAACTAAAATTTTCACATTCATTTTCAGGAAACCCCAACGTCAGAAAATCTTTTCCTTTGAGCTATGTGTTCATTAAATAAAAATCTATTATTCTTTAAAACATGGTGAAAATCTGATAAAATTTATTTCTAAGGCAATTATACCTCAATGGTCTAAGAGAGTAAAAGACGGTATAAGGTCGATTTTCGCTCATTTGATAATCAGATGAGGCATATTTTTTATGAAATTTTATTGATTTATAAACACGCCTATTATAGTTTTTCTACCGAAAAGTGTTCATGGCTATTTTTAATTAAATTAATTTTAATCAAAATTTTCCATGAACAGTTTTTTTCAGGCAAACCTATACCATTATTTTCGTAATTAAATTATTTTTCTTCGGATACCAATTTCGATTGGTTTACAGGTCGGTGTAGTTACCTAAATTGATTTACCTGATAAACAGATTTACATCGAACTGTTAATCTCGAAATTGGTATCAGAAGAAAGATAATTTAATTATGAAAATAATGGTAATAATAGACTTGTCTGCAAAAAAACGTTCATGGAAAAGATTGACTAAAATTTATTTAATTAAAAATAGCCATGAACATTTTTCCATTGAAAAATTATGATAGGTGTGTCAATAAAATCAATAAAATTTCATAAACAATATGTCTTATCCGGCTAGTAGATGGGTGAAGTTCGACTTTATACCGTCTTTTGTACTAGGGATTTATTTTTCAAGGCATAGAAAAATGTGTATAATTATATTAGCCCTTCGCCAATGTCTAAAAACAATGGAGATTCAAGGTCAAAATAGGATATTTTCCTAACAACTTAGTGTGGTTGACTTGAATTTTCTAAACAATATCCTTTCTGAATGGGATAGATCAGATAAATTGTTTTTTTTTGTTTATTATTGTCTACCTGATACCAGCTTAAAAATAAGATTTCGAAAAAAATCTTTACAGCTATCCTAAAGTTTACAATTTTTAAAGAGATTTTACTTTAAAGCTATAAAGGGACATTCTTAAAGTGTGCCTATAAATAAATTCATTGCACCGCGGTCTTATGTTAAATACATTTATATTTGATAATACTAACCTCGATTTCACCATTCCAGTGTCAATTACGTGCTTGATACCACTGATTGTTAATGAAGTTTCAGCAACATTGGTACTAAGTATAATTTTCCTCATGCCTGGTGCCAAAGGTCGAAATGCATCCAATTGTTGTTGGGAAGGTAATCCAGCATATAAGGGATATACTTTGATAGGAATTTTACTAGCAGGATGTTCATTTGCTATTAGTCTTACGCTATGTGCTACGCTTTCGATTTCTTCTTGTCCAGTTAAAAAGACTAAAATGTCTTCACTGTAAATAAAGCATATTTATTTAAAATAACTAATTTTTTGTTTGATAAATTAAACGGACATTTACATTTTATACGACAAAAAATCGATTTTTTAGTTCGCAAATTAAAAAAAAAATATATAAGGTTTAAATTTAACCACGCAAAAGAAGAATTATATAATTCGTATTGGATTCAAAATCGTATATCTCCAGTTGTGGGAGAAACTCTAAAAGGCCGCTTTCAAGAAAATAAATCTTAAAAAAATTAAAATGAGTTCAACAAAATTTTAAAATAATCTTTGGGCTATGCCTTTAAAACCTAAGAAATAATCTTAATAGTCTACCTACAGTACAGAGGTTATGGTTTCGTGAATAACACTCTTACGAAACTTCGTGAGTGTCTTCATTTCAGTGGAACCTACAACGTTTCCATTTACGAAAATTTTGGAATTTGGGGCGTTTTCAATGCGGAAAACGGAAAACATGTCAATTAAACGACCTATTAAATAAATATGAACAATAATTTGCTTCTTTCTTAAATGCAAGATAAATGAATACAATAAGAGAGAAGTGCCCTACAACAATATTTAGCCGTTTGGCGTGAACTCCACCCCAACACATGTCGGAAAAACGAGGGTATGAAAATTTATCAACAACCGGCTAATTTTTACAGAAATTTTTTATAAATTTTAGTAAAATTGAATGTTCATACTGGTCATCAAATTTCATGAGCTGTTTTTTTAGACCACTACATTTTTTTATCATAAAATTGCTCAAATTTAATGTGTTTTTCGCGGCCTACAAGTGTTTATAATAAAACATATAGTCGTTAAATTGACATGTTTAAGACATAGGCTTGAGAAAACGGCTCATTAACTTTGTAGACCAGCATGCGGATTTAATTTTACTAAAATTTAATTTACATTTGTGCAGAAATTGGCCGGTATTCTCTCTTATTACATTCATTTATCATGCATTCAAAAAAAAGAAAATTGTTGTTCATATTTTTTTTTAAATCGGTCGTATAATTGACAAGTTTTCCGTTTTCCACATTGAAAACGCCACAATTTCCAATGTTTTCGTAAATTTAAACATTGTAGGTTACACTGAAATGAAGCCACTCACGAAGTTTCATAACAGTGTCATTCACGAAACCACATCCTCTCTGTACTTTAGACTATAAATTTTATCATTCATACATAGGTTTCAATTGGGAAAGACTGCGCGGAAAAATAGATCAGTTTTCTTTGAATTTTGTATTTTCTTCTATTTTTATTTGGAATAGTAAAACAATTGCTATGTATTAATCTAACAATTCCTATTATGACATTAGAAAAAATTTAGTGAATCTAAGAAAATCTTGTGGGATAGAAAATATTTAGTCAATCTTTAGCAAAAAATTTTTCTTTTTCCATTCTCCAAAATGTAATCGCAAGTGGAAATTGTTCGTAATCAGAAAATCAAGAATAAATATAGCTGAAAAGTCATGCCAAGTAATAAGTAATAATACATTCCTTTACCATTTCCAAGGTGAACCCAATTCTAAAAACTGTCATATACTCTAATTTTAACAAAACTGTAAATTATAAATTTTAACATGGTTTTTGTCGGCATTCTACTATAGCAAAAGAACCAATCTATCGAAAAAATTACTTGCACTTCCGGTAATCATCTTGATGGTCGAAGTGTATTGGAATCAGCATACATTATAAAATGGTAAAATAGTGCAGCCAATCCTTAAAAGAGCCAAAAGAACACGAATAATTTTTTGAACTTTTAAATAAACTAATATAAATAAAATTATTAGTTTTGCCTGCTTGATAAAATGCTATGTTAAGCCTTTAAATTCGATTTTAAGAATATAATCAATTATATAATAGATTTTTTTTTAACGCAAAAAAGGTTGATAACGAAAAAACAAAGATAGCATAACTGCTGACAGTTGACAGCATAGGGCTATTAAACATGTAGCGTTACACGAAAGAAAGTCTTTTTATTTTTGAGCAACATTTTAAAAATAATTATGGCTTCGGAACTACAGCTCGCAATTTTAGGACGACCGTGATCTTAGTAGTGATTTAAGTTCATCAATTGCAGGAAAATACTGCTCTAGTATTGGCTCTTCAAAGGGCGTGAATTATTTTTCTTTCCCGTAATAGAAAACGAATGCTGATAAAATACATTTCGACTCAAAATGTCTGCGGGTTGAAATTCGAGTAATTATTGATGACGACTTGTTTCTATTTATTTTTAAAAAAAATCTAAATGGTTTCGAAAAACTGATAAAATGAAATAAAAGAGTATTACTTAATCAATATTTTCATATTAGTAAAAACCCAGAATGCCATGAGATGATGAAACCATTAATATCGATTTTTTTCTTAAGTAAATGTAAATAATCCTTTCATATAATATAATATATACTTTGCAGGTCGTTGTTTATGAATTTGAAATATTGTAACTAAACATGAATGTACATAATCTTCCTGAGCTTTTACTGTATAATTGATATTTACAGAGTAAGTTCGACCTTCCAAATAAATTGCAACAGCATTGTTAAAATATTTTGAAAAATGATCCACGTTCATTGTAGCTGACATTATAATTATCTAAAACAGTAAAGATTTTTGAATTATGCCAAAGAAATAATATACAAGATGGACCATTTTAATATATTATGGTTAAGAGCTCGTTTTGTAGTTAATCAATCAAAAATTAACTTAAACAAAAGTTGCAGATTTTGATAGGGGACATCATGTTCTGACATTAGATTGGATCTAATTCTCCGGATTGATTTAGTAGTCAATTTAGATCTTAAAAGGTAAGAGATAGAATGACACTTTAAATTCTCATAAGTTGATTCACATAAAAAAACTAATATTTTTTCGAAAATCGTTATCTTTCGGAAAAATATGTCATTATTGCATTTAATCGAAAGACTCTAGCTACTCTACTCTAGCTACAGAAAAATGCTTTAACCAAAATTTGTTGAGGGTAGTAAAAGGCATTCGCCTGTGTCCATGATTTTGACCTGAAATTCTAGTTTCAAGGTCATTTGATCTTGATCTAACTACAATAATTCATTGTCCAATTTTGACGTCATACCAATCGTAGGAACCATACATAAATAAATAATAATACCTTAAGAGCAGGGAAATTTTTAGCTTTTCTAATTTTTTGTGCTTGTTTAACAATACCAAATAATACATCGGTATGAACGGTACGTTCATGTGCTTCATCCAATACAATTATACTATATGCCAATAATAATTTATCAACCATCGCTTCTCGAAGTAGCATACCATCAGTCATGAATTTAAGTTTTGTACTTTTCGTTGTACAATCTTCAAAACGTACTGTGTACCCAACAATTTGTCCAACTTCTGACTGACATTCTAGTGCAACACGTTGTGCAAGTGATATTGCAGCCACACGACGTGGTTGTGTTATTCCTATCTTTTTATTACCCTCAAATCGAGCTGAGTGTATATACTGAGGTATTTGAGTGGTTTTACCACTACCCGTTTCTCCTAATATTATAACTGTTTCTCGTTTGTTGATTTCTTCCAATAATCTGCAACATTCATAAGGTCAATACAACAGAAACTTGAGCAGATTAGTCACTACTAAATTATCTAACCTATTTCGTATAGCAAAAACAGGCAAATTTCGTCTTTGTTGTTGAATATTTTTGTTTGCAATTGCCTTTTTGTTTTGTTGATCATTTCCAGCTTGATTTCCATTTACTTCTTTTTTCTTATTATTAACGCCGTTAGAATTAGATTTTAAATGATCGTCAATTTTAATTTTTTTTGGGCTATTACCCGAAGGGAGCACTGGTGTTGGTTTTATTCGTTTAATTGCAGCTTTGGTAATTTGTAACCAATTTTTTGATGAAATATTATATTTTGAATCCATTTTTTTACACAAATTAACCTAAACGCACATGCTACACATGTTTTTGAAATTTTGTAAACGCAGTCAAACGTACAAAAACACATGCAGATACAAATATGTATATGGCATATAATTTATTGAATACTCAAACCATATAGATTCCTACAATATGATCAACATAATATTGAATTTGAAATATAGGGTGCGACCCTGCGACCGATACATAATAATAGTGGACAAGAGCTTTATATATGTGAGTAAGAGTGTTCGCCATTTTTGTACTAATATCAAGTGTACAAAATGTTCTCGAACACTATTTTTTAGTAACGAAAAATTTTTTAATTTATACTTTATTAATTATATCATGACTATACGAAAAATTATATATTTTTATGGAATATAATTTCTATTTTTTTTACTAATAAAGAAAATTTAAGTTATGATTATGGACAAAGAATACAGAATATCCAAGATCTGTCAAATTAATAACGAAAAATAATTTTCTAACTTTTGTAAAGCTTCCAATCTTTTCAATAATACAATTTCAAATTTTTCAAGCAAACTCCTTGATTAATTTTTTTTTTACATTTTGGGTTGTCAGTGACTTAAATTTTAAAGAATTTAGTAATTCAAAAAAAATAACCCACCAGGGAGTAAATAATAAATAAAGATCAAACTTACGAAAAATTCGTGGAAAGATGGATTTTTGCATGAACCTTGAATTTGTGGTTCTAAACAAAATTCCAAAAGCCCCTATCGATCCGCATACCGCTACATTAATTACTCGAGGTCAAATAATAAATATCAAAAAATACGATTTTTTGCGAACTGTCACTGTTATCGAAAAAATTATGGACACTATAGAAGGACACTGAACTCTATCTAACCAAATATCTGTCAAAAAAAAGATGACAGTTGTCTTCCTTTGGTACCGTGATAGAGGAAGGAGAGTAATAGTATAAGAGCTAGCAATGTTTTCGAGAGTGAATTTCAGGTCAACCGATTTTATGATATGCCATTCTTCTTGCTCTTTCAGTTAGAGCCTGGGTCATCTGGCTGACGGTATCGGTTGCGTTTTAGTAGTGCGCATCCTACCTGTACAGGTAATAATCCTAAATTTTAAAGTATTTTAGTATTTCTGTAATTTTAATATTATGTTATTTAAGTATAGAAAAGTCTAAAATTAATTTGCCAGACGTTAATTCAGTTGTTAAACCTTGACAACAGAGAAGTTTTATTATTTTAGTGATCACTTGGTTTAAATCCAGCAGCAGTCACAAATTTTTTTTAAAATTTATAATCATATGTGTCACTATTAGATTTTTTTTCTATTTCATTTTTGTTATGTTGAACATTTCATATTTTATTCTTTTATAACTCTGCATTGTTTTAACTAAGCAATTACCTCAGTTGTTGGCACGCTTAAAATCGTTTGACACTCAGTCTATGTAGCTATAATGTCAATGCAGTAATGAGAGCCTCTCCTCACTTAAGGCTCTCCTCTATCATATACTCTTTGATCTATGGATCTAAACATTAGAGCGAATGGCGTCATTGGTTAACTGTCATAAAAACTTATAATTTGAGCAAACTCATTAAAAAAATGGAAAATAATGTATTTCATGAAGTAAATAATCATTTTTTAATCGATGACGAAAATGTAGTTCTTATTAAAAATGAAATTATTGATGAAAGTTATTCAATGGAACATGAATCAATTAAAGAAGAAAATAATAAAACGAATGACCATGCAATTAAAAAGGAAATAATAGAAGAAAATGTTACAATAAAACACGAAGGAATTGATTTCAATGAAGAGTTTTCCATGTTTAAATATAAAAAAATTAAACTTGAACGTCAATTAAATACAGAATTTATAACAAAGGATGAAATATTTGATGAAAATGTTTTAGAACAGCAATCAATTCAAAACGAAGGTAAGAATATTTGTGACGTTTGTGATAAAAAATTTGCTCAGCAAAGCTGTTTAACTGTACATACACGAATTCGTAGTGGAGATAAGCCTTTTTCATGTGAAATTTGTGATTAAGCTTTTATTTAAAAACATGATTTAATTCGACGTGAACGAATTCATAGTGGAAAATAACTTGTTTATTGTAAAATTTGTGAGAATGCTTCTATTTAAAAACATGGTTTAATTCGACATGAACAAATTCATTCTGGAGAAAAACCTTTTCCATGTGAAGGCTGTAATAAAACATTTACTATGCAAGATAATTTAATTAAACTCGAACGAATTCATAGTAGTTTAAACTTATTTCCTGTGAATATTATGGTAAATCATTTACTCGCCGCAACAGTTTAGAAACACATAAACGAGCTTATACTGGGGAAAACATTTTTCGTGTGCAGTTTGTGATAAATTATTTAATAAGTAAAACAGTTTAGAAACAAAAATGGAATTATAACCTTTTTCTTGCGTTTGTGATAAAACATTTAATTATAAATAGAATTTCATTCGACATGAACGAATTCATGCTGGGGAAAAACCTTTTTCTTGTGCAGTTTGTGATAAATACTTGACTCAGCATAGCAGTTTAGAAACACAAACGGGCTCAAGCTGTAGAAAAACCCTTACCGTGAAGTATGTGACATAACGAATCCATAGTGGGGACAAAACGTTTTTCTTGTGAAGCTTTTAGTCAATAATTTATTCACAAAAGCGACTTAATTTACCATAAACGAACTCATATCAGAAACATTTAAATGTTAAGCTCAATAATTTTTTTTGTGCGATTAAATGCGTCATTTTAAATAAAATTTGAATTAAATCAGATATTGAAATGAGCAATTAGGTCAATGGGTCTTGTAAATCGTTAGAGATAGAAAAAGTTTAAATGTAAAAAATGTTTCTTATAAAAAATAAACAACTTTTGTTTGAAACGTTTTTTTGTAAACATCACTGTTCATCCGTGAGTATGTGTTTGTGTGTAAGAGTGTCTATCTTTTTTGTCTACGTGGTGTAAAAAACAAACAATTGCGTTATCAACACTGCCTAGACATGGTATTTCAACAGTTAACTCAGTCAATTTTTTATTTTCACTTGTTGAATATACATTTTTTAACTAACCAAATATTTAAATAATATAATCTTAAAAAATTAGTGATAGTAAAAATCTTAGAAACCTAACTAGCCCAGTGCACTTACGCACCGGCCCAATAGTTTTGACACTAGATTTTTTTTATTCATTCATTCAATAGGGGGTTGTTTGTAGACCTAAAATCTGATTTTGCGAACTCGGGAAATTAACCCTTTTGTCGACGTCTTGGAAAATGACTTTTTAAGTTTTGGCCCATATCTCAAATTTGATGATTTTGATGTCGTTGAACTTGCCTGCGTTTTATCTTCAAACCCATTTATGTCAAAGTACACGCTACGATTGATAGAAAAAAAGTTATTCGTGTTCATTCAAGTTCAATTTTTTTGCGAGTTTCTTATTATAACAGTTTTTTGCAAATAGTTTTTTAATAGTGCATCTTCTTATTCAAGAGATATCAAGCTGAAATTTTTACAGCTTGCTTTAAACAACCTAGGTTTATTGGGTCTTGGATCCGCAAAACCCATCTTTTAAACCTTAAATACAAAAGTTTAGATTTAAAAAATTTTTCTTATAAAAAAAAACAACACTGTTTACCCGTTTAGGTTAGAAATACAAACTGTGAAACAAAAAAGAAACTCACGAAAATTTTTAACTTTGAACAAGAATAACGTTTTCCAATCAAGCGTAGTGTGTACTTTGAAATAAATGGGTTTGAAGATGGTAAGTTCAACGACAATCAAAATCATCGATATTGAACGAATAAAACGCAAGATATGGGTCAAAACGTAAGAAAAATCATTTTCCAAGATGGCGGCGAAACAGTTAATTTCCGGAAAGGCAAAATCAGATTTAAGGTCTCCAAACAACCCCCTATTGAATGAATGAGTAAACAAATCTGTGTCAAAACTTTTGGACCACCCCTCTACGATTTACGTAAGTGCACTGGACCAAACAGTTTTTGTGTGAATTATTTATCTTCACTATTTGAAAAAATATTCTAATTACTTTACAAAGTTGTAAACATTTTGCGTATGCATTGTATGCATTGTTATTTTTAATTCAAAAGTTTTATCTATCCATAACTTAGCTAACATTAATCATTTTCTTATTGTGTAATTGTTTTATTATAGATTCACAAACTATCATGGGGTCTTATAATTTAAATTCTTCCCATCAATTTGAAAAAACAATAGCTGACCAATGTAATTTAAATTTACTTGAACTCATCGAAGAAGAAGAATCTGATGCAGAAGATGAAATAAGTGATCACAACACAGGTACTGAACAGTCTGACTTAGACAACTCTGACGATGATGGTGGAGTTGAAGATGAAAACAGAAAAAAATATAATTTTTTATTGGGTAAAGATAAAGAAACCAAGTGGGGCCTTAATCCACCAAATAAAACGATTGAAACGACAAAAGAAAATATTAATACGTATCTACCAGGTGTGAATGGTCCTGCGAAACAAGTAAAAAATATAGTTGGTATATGGAAGTTATTTTTCCCATTATCAACTGTACAAGAGATAGTAACATTCACCAACGCTTACTTGGAAAAATTAAAGCTGGAAGCTAAATATAAGCGAGATGTACGAACTACTAATGTCAATGAAATATATGCTTTAATTGGTTTGCTATATTTAATTGGTTTGAAACATGGATCACATTTTACTTTGAAAGAATTGTGGTGTTCAGATGGGACAGCACCAGACATTTTTCGAAGTGTGATGAGTTTGCAAAGATTTAACTTGTTGTTAAGAGCATTGCGATTCGATGACTTCAATAGTCGTGAAGAAAGGAAGGCGTTCGACAACTTAGCTCCAATTCGAAAATTCAGTGATGATTTTATTGACAGATGCCAAAACTTATACACACCAGGAAAATTTTTAACTATAGATGAAATGTTAGAGAGTTTCCGGGGCCGGTGTAAATTTCGTCAGTATATTGCTAACAAACCTGCTAAATATGGAATCAAAATCTATTCATTAGTTGATTCTAAAACATTTTATACTGTAAAAATGGAAATTTACGGAGGAAAACAGCCTGACGGACCATATAAAAAATCGAATAGCGCATTTGATTTGGTTAAAAGATTGAGTTCGCCAATACTCAATACTGGTCGTAATATAACGATGGATAATTATTTTACCTCAGTGCCTCTAGCTCAAGATTTATTAAAAAATCACAAGACAACAATCGTAGGAACAATTAGTAAGAATGAAAGGGAGTTGCCTCCTGAGTTTTTGGTGACAAGAAAGAGGCCTGTTGCTAGTAGTCAATTTGCGTTTACTGATAATTGCACTTTAGTATCTTACGTTCCTAAAAAGAATAAAAATGTTCTTGTTTTATCAACATTGCATTACTCGAATCAAATAGACGCGAATTCTGGAGAAAAAATGAAACCCGAAATGATCACATTTTACAATTCTACAAAAGGAGGCGTGGATACAGTTGATGAGTTAAAAGGAATTTATACAACGGCCCGAGAGACTAAGCGTTGGCCTATGGTAATATTTTACTCATTTTTAAACATATCTGGTATAAATGCGCAAATCATTTATAAAGATAATAATTTAACGAATCAAAACTTAAATCCAAACCTTACACGACGTGAATTTTTAAAAACTTTGTCATTAGAGTTGATTCAGCCTCATCTTCTTGATCGTCTCAAAGAAACAAGATTAACAATGGAACTTCGACAAACTATTATGAAAATTACTAAATTAAAAACGGGCGTTGTGCCTGAAGAAGATGTTATAACGCCATGTTCAGATGAAACAGGAAAGGATGGGTTTTGTTCGTATTGTCCACGGCGAAAAAATCGTAAAACTAAAAAAAAGTGCAGGCAGTGTTCATTACCTGTTTGCAATGAACATGTGGCCTTTCTCTGTATGAAGTGTGAAACTAAAATGATTGACAATTTTACCGAATGTTAATTTAATAAATAAAACCAAATGTTAACGTAGTTCCAGCATGGTATTTGCAGTTTCTATGTTAAAGCAATGGTACAATTTTTTTTTCGACAGAATTTAACGAAAAATTAAATTTAAGAATTTAATAATGCTTACTATTAATTCCCAAAGTTTCAGAAATTTTGACCGTTTAAAATGGGAAATAATTATGCCAACGTCCCAATTTCGATCAATTTACGTCAAAATTAATATCTCGAAAGTGAAAATTAATTTCTAAATTTTTTTTTTAGAATTTTATTGTATAAACATTTTTTTCTACTTTTTCTTCAATATATAATAATATCATAAAAAATAGTTGGAGAGACCGGACATTTTACATGCTTTAAATGGGACATGACCCTCAAAATCGCGAACTTTGTCTTTAAATATCTCGCGATCTAAACGGTCAAAAATTATGAAATTTTAGGAATTCATAAATAAAGCTTTTATAAACCCGAGAAAAAAAATTCGGCCAAATCTGTCGAAAAGTGATTTCATGCTGGTACTACCTTAACTAATAATTATTTATCGATAATGTTTATTGACATCTGATGTCTCTCTTTTACGTTATGAGCTGTGATTTCTAGTCAATACAATTTAACTTAGTTATGTAATTGACAGTTGTATTGAAAATAATAAATTATTTATTACGCACTACGAATCTCTACGAACTGAAACTATTACGTATAAATTTAATTTAATCTTAATTATCAAATGTATTTATTTTTGTAACTAATAAAATTACTTTCATGAACTATGGTAAAATTAGTTAAAATGAATTTAATTATTAATATTATTTCTCTGCTCTAATGTTTTCACTTTCAAACATGATTAATCACATCACCAAACTAGTTTTAATTAGAAGTGCGAAAAAATAAATTTATATAAAATTATGTAGAGGTTATGTTGTAAAATTTAAAGAATATTTAACGCGCGAAATATTTGGTGCATGTGCAGAACACGTTAGCAAATCTCTCATCACGGGACTAATAATTACCAAACGGTTGACGGAAATGCTAACGGGTTAACATCAGACAATATGACCAACGGGCTGTACTGTTGAACTTAACATATGGATTTGATTATTCATTAATAAGATGACAGAATTCCATGATTGATAAATAATTTCCGAAAATGTTTTTAAGATCTCAACGGTAGTAAAAAAATGCATCCTTTATCAGGTCATACATCATCAGCTGATCATTTTCATTGAATAACAAGTGAAAACAAACAATTGACTGAGTTAATTGTTGAAATAACATGCATAGTCAGTGTTGATTTCTTTATCACATTACACAGTGATGTTTACGAAAAAATGTTTCAAACAAAAGTTGTTTAATTTTTGATAAGGAACATTTTTTACATTTAAACTTTTGTTCTATCTCTAACGGTTTACAAGATGGGTCCTACGGACCCAAGACCCAATTGACCTATGATGCTCATTTACGAACTTAACCTCACTTTTTACGTCCTGAGTACGCTGTACAGTGGAGGGACGCCTGCTTCGACAAGAAGGGTGTTGAACAGGAACGCATTTGTCCTAAAGATAAACGTAGGACTTGATATTGAATGCGATCCAGAATAGATGAGATGGAATGGGAGATGAGATAAAGCAAGAAGCCATCATAGTCAAAAACTGCCCCGACGAAATCATGGTAAAAAGTGAGTAGGGTGGAAGGATCTGCTCTCCACCATGTAGAACGAATGGTGCGCATTGCATTTAAACCACTTTGGGTTTAAATGCCTGTAGCAAATATGTTTGGATTCCAGGGTGACTAGGAATTTGACGGATTTTTGGAAGCTAATAACTGAATCTTGAAATAGAAGAGGTTGTGCCGAGCCTTGAGAAAAGGATATCTGTGGATTTGGTTGTTGAAATTTCAAGGCTAAAGTGTTCTTTAGTCGAATAAGACCCTTTTCGACATCCCTTCTAGCTACATCTAAAGAGCGAGAGGATGAGTATATGACAATGTAGTCAGCATATTGCAGGATTTTAATATCTGGTACTAGGGTCTGGATATCCACTGTGTACAGGTTAAATAGAAGGGGACTAAGAACAGCTCCTTGGGGAAGACCCACAAAAGCTGTTCTACGAATTTCAGGAGTGTGGTGAAGAAGAGTGATATGTCTATTGTGCAGTAATTTGTGAATATAGCGCGTCAATCTTTTTGGAGCGTTGAGGAGTGGAGCTTATTGATAAGAATATTAACAAGCACGTTGTCGAACGCGCTTTTGATGTCTATAATGACTGCGACGAGATATTCATTTTTCGTGTAACAATCGAGTACGTCCGCATACAGTAAAGAGAGGTTGGCCTGAGTCCCCATAGATCTTCGGAAACCGAACTGGAATGATGGAATGATACCATGGTGTTCACTCCACCATTCCAATCGAATCTTTATGAGGTGCTATGGATTTTAGAAATGCATGAGGTCATGGCTATGGGGCGATAGGAGGAGGAAATGTTGGGGTCCTTCCTAGGCTTTAGAATAAGGAGGATTAGAGAGTTTCTCCAATCATCCGGAACTACATTATTTAAAAATAAGTTGTTTAAAATATCAAAAAATTGGATCATAGATTCCGACGGTAGTTTGTGAATCATACTATAGTAGATTCCATCAGATCCTGGAGAAGAATCCTGTAGGCGGGATAGAATTGAGTTCAATTCTTGAATGGTAAACGGAGAATCTAATATATTGTTGGATTCGACAGGAATCAGAGAAGAGATGGCCTTAGGGACAAAGTTGAGGGTAAGTTTACCCATGAACTCTCCTTTCCAATCGGAGTTAGATGATTTCTGAGTAATGTTGGTACTCTTACAGAAGATTTTAATATTTTTCCAAACCCAGTAATAGGGGTAGAACGAGAGAATGACTCACAGAATTTTTTCCATGAGTCCTTTTTTTTCTGCGGAAAGCTCTCTTTACCAACGCAGACGTACGTTTGTATTCTAGGTAATTGTCAATGTTAAAATTACGTTTATGTTGTTGCGTGACCGTTTTATGTCTTTGTACAAGTTCGAAGCACTCTTGATCTCACCAAGGAGTAGGAAGACGAGGTTGGGGTGAAGTTTTTGATCGAGGGATTGCCGAAATGGAAGCGGTGTTAATTACCTCCAGGAAAGCGTTGTAGGCCGTTTGGTGTGGAAGATAGGCTGTCGAGACAGTCCTTGGCCTTTTGAGTATAGTATAGAGAATATTACCGTTCTCGAACCGAACGATAGACCTGATATCTGCCAATGCGGGCTAGATGTTCAGTCCGTAACCAAGTTTCTGAGAGAAGCGCTACGTTGATGACGTGTTTCCGCCATTTATAAAAAGGTTTAGGAATAGTTGAGTCAATTGTGGTGTGAGAGCTGGGCCCAGATTGAATGGAGGATATTTGTTGTAGGATATTAATCGGACTGGATTGAAAATTTTTGTTTGTAGGTTGTATACATGTGGGCAAATTAGGGGTATTACTATAAGAAGAGGGAGGTAATCTGCCATTAGAGTTAAATAGAAAAGATTGGTGTTGGGAGGAGTAAGGTGAAGATAGAGGAGAAGGCGATGGGGGCTTACGTTTTATAACTATACTCTGTGTCGCATGTGAGTAGGGTTGGGGAAGAACAGACGGTGCAGGGGTGGGAATAAAGTTAGGGTTTTTATTGATAGTCGGGAAGGAGCTGGGGATAGAGAGCGGGTGAAATTATTTACGAGAACTGGAAGCTTTATGAAAGGCCTTCTGTGGCCATACGGCTTTGAATGGACGCTTGACGCAAGTATTGAGATTCCTTAGATCTTGAAGACTAAGAGTTGTCGTAGTGAACGAATTCTTTAAATTCTGGATTGGGGCAGGATTGGGATTCATGGGGATCGGGGCAGTTGCTGCAACGGGGAGAACTTTGCAGTGGACAGTAGTGTGGCCAAAGCGAAGGCAGTTAAAACATTGAGTGACAGCAAAAGTATGAATATCTACCGTCCTGTGACCAAGGGACGTTAAGGAGCATGTGGGTGGTAACGTTACAGATTTTGTAGTGTGGAGTGTATTATTTGATTTATTTTGTTGTTGGGTAGGATCTGGTTGTGGTGGGGTTGTATGATTATTTGTGTGGTGCATTGGGGTTTTATGGCTAGACGCAGATTGTGTTGAGTTGGAAGGAATGGGTGCTTGTGTAGAAATTTTGTGTGATATAATAATTAAATTTGAAATTTTAAGTATAAAATTAAATAAATTTAATGTATTTTGTCTAAATTGTAATAAATATATATTACAATTTAGACAACATACATTAAATTTATTTAATTTTATACTTAAATTTTCAATTTTAATTATTATATCACACAAAATAAACGATAGTGAAAAAAAACAACTTACGCAATTAGTGTTGTATGCACAAGGTAAAAGTTGTATAACAAAACAAATTTGTTAATTATTATACCATGTATGTATGAAATATAACATAGTATATTAAGTTTAGTCCCAAGTTTGTAACGCTTAAAAATATTGATGGTACGAACAAAATTTTGGTATAGGTGTTCATAGAATCACCTAATTAGTCCATTTCCGGTTGTCTGCCTGTCTGTCTGTCGTCTGTCCGTCTGTCATCACGATTACTCAAAAACGAAAAGAGATATCAAGCTGAAATTTTGATAGCGTGCCATGTTACCTAACGTTGAAGGAGATAATGACTTTGCGTGTTTAATAGTTTCAAAACAAAAATCAAATGATGCAATAATTAAAAACTTTGAAGAATAGGTATTTATTGTATACCTAAAAAAAAAACACGTTATATGTTTTTCAAGCGTAATCAAGGTGAAGGTGAACCAATTGATCACTATCTAACAAACTTAAAATTGCTATTACAAAACCGGGAATTTGATTATTTAGAAAGCTCGTTAATCAGAATTAAATGTGGGAGATTATTGCAAGTGTTTGCATTACTAAAAAGAATCCTAAAAATAATGCCAAAAAATCGCCAAAATATGTGCTTAGAAGTTGAACATGAGTCAGTCACAAAAATTGACAGTGACGAAGTTTATTTAAACCACATTGAAATATCGAGTGTTTTATACAACAACACTAATAATACAAGTGGCTGGCTCGAATATTAAAAACTCGAGAGAGTTGATATTCGATAAATTGATAAAATTGTTGGTACCAACAATTGTAATATAGTTATTTATTCAATGTTAGAGTACAATATTTGAACGAGTCTTGTATACATTATATATTTATTTACAACGATATATAGCATTAATTATTTAAATAATTAATAATAATCGATTGTTGCGTCCATTATATTTAACCCTCAACAAAAAAAAAAAAAAAAAAAAAAAAATCTAAAATAAATGAAACTATTATATAACAAATAAACAGCGTGGGCCATTTTAATCTACGAGACATCATGTTCTTACATCAGATTGAACCTAGTTCTTTGGATTTAGATTTTAAACGATAAGAGAAAGAAAAACACTTTAAATTAGAAAATTGGTCCTTATAAAAAATTTTTGGTAATAATTTGAAAAAAAATCTAAGTTTTCAGAGAAAATGCGACTTAAGACGGTTCTATACACATTTTTCAATGGCGTGAAATCATTATTTTATTGGCGTGAAACTTAATAATTTTTTTAAGACTCCTATTAAACCTCGTTGGTGGAAAAAAATATTTACAAAGAAAAGCGGTTTTTCCGATAAGAATGGTTAAAGTTACAATTGAATTTCAAGCACTGCAATTATACCCTTTACTCTATCAATTTGAAAATTGAATACGTTTTAGGTACTCATATTCTATCTGCCCTGGTTTCACAATTTTCATTATTCGCACTTAGGTACTTTTTACACACTTAGCTATACCTGGATGTAAACAATGAAAATTTGGTAAATTATCAGAATTTTCGAAAAATAAAAGTAAGAATAGGTATGAGTACCATATACAAATTTCAAATCGATTGAGTAAAGGATGTAATCGCAGTGCTTGAAATTCAAATGTAACTTTAACCATTGTTATCTGGAAAACCGTTTTTCTTTACAAAGATTTTTTTCCACCAATGAATATTTAAGAGGAGTCTTAAAAAAATTATAAAGTTTCACGCCAATCAAATAATGATTTCCAGCCATTGAAAAATGTGTATAAAACCGTCTTAAAAATATGTAATTATTGCATTTAATCGAAAGAAAGGAACATAACTATTATTACATATATATCGATCTGGTTATAGATATTACCTATATTTTAAATAATTGGAATTTACACTTCAAATTTCAACTTAATCATTGATACGAAAGTAGAAGAGGATATTTAAATGTCAATGAATGTCCCCAACTTGTACTGAGAGGCAACTAATTAGAAAAAAATTTTGTTTTTCTTGTCCATGGAAAATTTACTTTTTGTGACATGATGCCCTTTTCTGGGATACAAATCATTATGAAAAATTTGACCAATATTCTTTAACGATTCCTGTTAAAATTTCTATTTCATCCTCTTTGATTTTTTCTTTATTTTCTTCTTCCACTGTAAATGATGTCGATATAATAGTGTTTCGTGAGGCGGGTACCTACACTTAAATTCGTTAAACATATAAATATCATATGTCTTGACAAAAGAAAATATTTCAAAAGCCTGATTACCTAATAATGGCGATAAAGATGTTTAAGTTGGCGACAGCCTAGATAAAACAATGTCGGTAGGATTACCTTCTGTAACTACATTACTAAAATGCTTTTTTTGATTAATTTCTGCAAACCCGTATTTCGCCGAAGAACCACAGCTGCTGAATTTGGCTGTATATTTACCAGAAAATCGTGTCGAATTCGAAGAACAGCATAACAGAGATGGGGACTGATTCTGTAATGTTGATAGGCCATATGTTAGATTCTTCCCCACTGTCTTGTATTTCAGCATTTTCGATTCTTGCTTCTTGTTTGTGGGCTCTCAGTATGAGCATCTTTATTTTATAACGAGTCACCTTTGTTATTTAATTGGTCAACATCTTTGCTTAGTTAAGGAGTAGCAACTTTGTTTATTAATTTGGGAATTCCAAGATTTGAAACCGTTTCCCTTTCGGTCATATGTGTGTATATGCTTACAAAAATATAATAATAGCTGCAGAGCTGAGTGGCTTTTTTGAGTACAAATTTGAGGCACATTGAAAATATTAAAGTTGATAACTTGCGAATGTGTGGATGGTGAAATCGACAACCTGGTTGGGGGGCGTTAGTGACCAATGAAATTTTTAATTTGCAATTTTTCCTATGCAAAAAATGTTCTTGAGGCACTTTGAAACCTACACCGTTTTAAAGTCTAATATTCAATCATAAGAAATATCATCGACTGGCATGATTGGGTGGGGGCTAAAATAGCCTGGCAGCCAGGAAATATCATCGCCTGGCATGATTTGGTGGGGGCTAAAATAGCCCCCCAACCAGGTTGTCGATTTCACCATCCACACATTCGTTAAAGTTATCAAATTTAATATTTTCAATGTGCCTCAATTATGTACTCAAAAAAGCCACTCAGCTCTTAGACCATAATATATCAGTGAAAACATTTTCGAGCGAAATTTGCTCTCCTAGTTCATAGGTATAGAAAATTAAAAGAAAAAAACTATAAAACTAAATGAAACCTATAACTGCAATTTTCGAAAATTTAATTTTAAAGGAAAAGTAAATAATACATTTTTCATTCCACTATATAAAAAAATGGTATAAATTTTACTCATTGGGAAAAGGTACAATTTTTTAAAGTTATGGTGGTGTAAAATATGATTTGTGGGCAGTCAAAGACACCCATGTTTGTATACATAAAAAAGCTCTTACTACCGTATACCGAGATACTGTAGACTATAGAATATTAATTTTCTGATTGAAAGCCATTGTTTTCATTCCGAAAATACAAGTTATAATCTCTTTACTTTTTTCGTCGAGGTGACAATATCTTAACACCATTTTAAAAAATGAATTTGTCTACTGTCGGTCTGCCTGTGTCAAATATTTCTCGTGAGATAATTCTCAAACACATAATGCGATGAATTTAAAATTTAATTTGGTCGTGATGAAGCTCTTCGAACATTTTTTATTTCAATAGATTGTAATCAAATTGAAACTTGGACAAGACGGTTGATGGAGAAAGGGGTGGGAGGTGGTATACTATTGGTGGCAGTGCATAAGTATACCTACATAAATTGCAAGTTTTATGATATTTCGCAGAGAATTTGTGTCCATGATTTGAAAAGCTTGATCTCCTGCAAATATATATCTTGCAGCAAATAAATTTTACTATTCATATTATTAACTAGGCTATTAGAACGACCTGGTGATTCACATTTTCATCCAGGAGGCTCCTTATTATAGCTACATAATGAATTAATTCTAATATTGAAAAAAAATTATACTAAATTAAAATTACAAGTGAAAACAAACAATTGACTGAGAAAAAATAATACAAACATGTGACACATACATAACTGATAATCAAGTATAGTACATATTATAAAATTTCCGCCTAATTGGCGCCCTCACGGGTAAACAGTGATGTTTAAGAAAAAAAACAAAAAGTTGTTTCAAACAAAAGTTGTTTAATTTTTGATAAGGAACATTTTTTACATTTAAACTATTGTTCTATCTCTAACGGCTGTGAAAATTTTTGTTCTACAGGTAAAAACCTAAAATTTGTCATTGGTACACCCAAAACTTCAGTAAATAATATGAAATTTCACCTAGCTTGATGAGACTATTAATACTTTTGGTGTGTTATTATTCGGCAACGTTTTCGAGATTTGAATAATTTGCTTTTAAAGGCTCATTAACTTTATCGGAAATCTATTCACTTGGCAGCTAAAGGTCATAATTTCCATACACTGTTATAGATACGTAATATTATTAAAACGGGTAGGTACCTTAAACGATTTTCAATTTTATTAAACATATATCATCGGTATTATTATACATATAATAGGTATAGAGTAGACTAACTAACAGCACAAACATTACCTGTATTATTAGATATATTATAACCATTTTGAATTCTCTTTCATTAATATTATATACGATGAAAATTATTTCATTTTCAGCAATATTTTTCTTTACATTGTAGCGGATTGGTAGAAGGATACACATTCGCATCTGTAACAATGGAGTATCTATGTACGCGGCAACGTGTTAATCGTGTTGCATATAATTCACACGTGAATGATTTTATTCTAAGATAACAGAAAAAAACGTTTAATATTTGAATAAGAACATGTAAAGGCAACCTAAGTTATTTGTTTGGAAACTATTAAAGTGTCTACCTATGGAGCTAGTCAATGAGACGATGGAAGGCAGTTAGGAAGTCATTACACAATCTTTAGTATTGAAAGTCGAATTATTTTGTGTTAAAGTTGTATATTTACAAAGATATATTCGCTTTAATGTTCTTCAATACTGGAAGACTTGAAATTTTCGTAGAATATTTACCATAAGCTAAGTTGCAGCAAAATATTTTACTATTTATATAATTAATCAGCAAATACAGGCAATATCTTTGAGGCAATCTACCCCGAAACTTTTAAGGATAAAATAACTTTATAGTGTTTTGAAATTTACACTTACCACCCAAGAGAATCATTGTAATCGCGTCAGTGTAATTCATGGCACCTACATCACAAATATATAATTATTTGAATATAGTTTACTATAGTTACATACCCTGGTAGATGTAAAATTTTGAAGATTCACGATTTTGAAAAATTTCATACGTAAAGTATAATTTCAAATTATTACCAATTAAGGTATGATTAATATGCTGCGGCTGACGCTGTGCGTCTGACGCGAACTGCTGATGCATACATGACTGTGTCTTCTGAAGTGTCAGTTGTGTGCGGTCCAACACATGTATACAAAGTGTAGTATACATAGTGTTCAGTTTACATCTAGGCATAGACGTACCACGAGTATGACAGAGTACATGCGTTAAGCAATGCTTCTAAGTAAGCGGTGTTATAGACATGTGTTGAAGCTTCGAATTTCATATTAACGCGACTGTTTTCGATTAAATCTCTAAACCTACCATGCACTCTTAATGTAATATTTTTAAAAACGTAAGTTCAACACAAAATATTCTGTTTTTCTCATTGCCATTATTCAATATCATCGAACTAGCACACAATGGGGAGGGTTTAAATACAATTTGTTAGACGGTCCTCACTCGCGTACAATAAAATCCCGAGCCAGGCGAAATATGCCTACTATATAATTTTGATATCATTAATTTGATGAAAGATTCAACGCATTTGTTGTCTAATTTATTTTTCCGCATTTAATCACTTTACATAATTATTACATGCCCATATTTTTTAAAATTATAATGACCAATAACAAACTTATTTATCCGACTGTCGAGGATGAATATACAGTCGCTTGCATGTATGTATGTATGTACAGTCGCAGTTAAGATGAAGACACCCTCATATTTTCGTTATTTATAGGAATATCGATTTGAAATTTTTCATAGTCATACAGGGTGGTAGGTCACATTTTTTAAGATACTTAACCGAAATCTGAACTTTAAACTCAGCCTACTATAAATTGGCAATTAGGACCGATTTTAAAAATTTTGCCTAGCGTCAGAGATGGTTAGAGATGTAGAAAAAATTATTAGAAAGAGTTGCTTAGAATATTCTTTTATACCAATATATCGATTTTCATGAAAAATTCGCATTTTAAAATTTTTCATTATTTAGGTCCACACTCTTAATTGTTATCTTATTATAACAAGTTTATTGAAATATTTTAATACATAACACTATTAAATTATCAATTTGTCCAGTTTTTACATTCCATAGTTATAAAACTATGTTATAAAATTAAAAAATAAACTTTTATAACTAGTGTGCTATGGAACGTATTCAAATATTTCAATAAACTTGTAATAATTAAGAGTGTGGACCAAATTAATGAAAAATTTTAAAATGCGAAATTTTAAAAATCTTTATATGGGTATAAAAAAATCTAAGCAACTTTTTCTAATAATTTTTTCGATATCTCTTAACTTTTTTAGATAACTAGAACTTCCTCATTTTTATTCATTTTAGTACAACACTAGCTGTGAACTACCCGCTTTGCTGGGCAACATCCCCACTTGCACCCCTCCCTCCACATTTCCTTGCGTGGGATAACGTCATGCTCTTTTATTTGATACCCCACTTAGGTATATTTGTAAATATTCGATAATTCCTTCCCACTTTCTCGCTACACCTTTCTACCCCCCGAAGGTTAAAAATAGATAAAAACAATAGATCTTTGAAGCTGGTTGTATATCGTGTCAATATTTTAGCTTAATCGATGCACAACTTTTTTAGTTTTTGAAGCATATCCCTTTCAACCCCTATTTCAACCCCTTACTCTACTATAATGGATGTATTATACATAAAAACCTTCCTCTTGAATCACTCTATCTATTAAAAAAAACCGCATCACATTTTTTATTTATAACATTTTTTTGAAAATCGTAAGCTTCGGGAAAAAATGTCCTTATTGCATTTAATAAAAAAAAAACATGCTAGCTTTAGAAAAATGCTTTAGACAAAAGACATATTGACCTGAAATTCTAGTTTCAGAGTCATTTTACGTTGATCTTCAAATGATCTTGAAAATTTACTTGGTCTTTAAAGTTATTAACACAGACGAAATTTTTCAAAAAAATGTTTCTATATCTACTTATTTTCTTTCGATTAAATGTAAATGCTAACGATTTTCAAAAAAATGTTTAAAAGTTAGTTTTTTATGAGGATCAACTTTCTAATTTAAAGTGTTATTCTATCTCTTATCTTTTAGAGTCTAGTTTTATGTTTTCACTTCCGTGGACAGTCTTTAGTTTACAGTCACTTTTTTTTATTGATTTTTACAATTTTTCACATCTGTATACTTTATCCAAATGAAGAAGTGTCTATTATTTGCGTCAACTCCCCAGCCCCCACCATTTTCCACCCTTTTATGTAATTGTCTAATATTGAAGGCTCGTAGAGCATTGTTAATTAAAATTTTAGTGTAATAAGTATTTGTGGAAGATATTTTTTAGGTATAACCATTAAGTACCAGCGCTTGAGGGAAAGTGTAATTGCCTTCCTAAACTTACCTAACAATTCAAACAGTTACTTCAGTTCCTATAAGTTATTAGTTCCTATAAAATGAAAGTTCCTAAAATAAAAATCTGAATCCGCTGCTTGCTATGTGTGTCTGTGTGTCTGCCTGTGGCATCGTAGCACCTAAACGGATGAACCAATTTTGATTTTTTTGTTTCGTTTGAAAGGTAATATAATGAGTGTTTTTAGCTACGTCAATTGCGAGCTTAGAGTTCCGTACCCGGAACAACTAAAAAATAGACGATGATCCTGAAAATCGGTTCAGTTTGGAATAGGCTCGAAGGAAAAAAGTAATTTAATGGAGAGTTTTCTTATATACGTTTCAATTACGAGTTTAGGATTCACTTGTTTACTTAGAGCTACGATTGTAACATTATGTGAAAAATTGTTTACACGTTAATGTGGCAGTTGCAACATCGTTTCAACAAACATATTTACTTAAAAAAAAGTATGCCTATATAAGTACCAAAATATAATTTTTGTACCTTATATAATAATTAATTACTTCACTCAAAGTTATATGTTTTATTTTCTCTTCCCTTTTTTATGATAAAGAAAGTCTCTATGATAGAAAGTAAATTCTGGTTTTTTGTTGTTAAAAAATTGTTTTGATCTATATTTTTAGTACATCTAAATATTCGTTCATAAATGATGTTTTTTGAAAATTAAATCATTTTAATTATTAACCTTTAGAACATTTTCTACAGCAAAATATAATGTAAAGCAGCTCCTTTATTTTCGTTTTAAGTTTTGTCTGTTAAATTTTTTTTACAATTGCAAAAATTATTTCTGTAAGGATATCATATTCTAGGCACTTTTTTCTAATAATATGACCCAAGAAATTAAGCTGACAAATCTTTAGTCTTTATTAGTTCACGACCTACACTCGCTTTTCGTTGACCAAGTTCATTTGTTGTTCGTTGGGTCCATGATATCCGCTGGAAACGATGCAGGAATCACATTTTTGACGCAGCTAATAGTTTTTCAGCAGCAGTTGAGTTGACTCTGTCCATGTTTCACATGCATATAATGAAAACGGCCAAACATTTTAAAATACGAATTTTAGTTTTATTACTTGTTTTTATTTATTAATATTTGTTTATATTTATTTAATATCGCTTTCGATAGAGCTATACGTCGTTTTATTTCACTTAGGCATTTACCACCGTCTGATGTAATGGTCACGCCAAGATATATGCATTGACTCACTTCTTCTAACTATGACTTTAACTTTGCACAGTCAGCCTTTAGATTTGATTTATTTTGAGATTAGTTTGTTTGGAAATCATCATACATTTAGTCTTTTTTGCGTTAATTGTTAAGCCGTATGTTTTACATGCATTGATAACGTTGTTTATTAAAGCTTGTAGACTGTCTTCACTGCCACTTATCAACACAGTGTCATCCGCATATCTTAACTTATTGACATTTTTTGCACCCACGTTAACCTCGTAAATATCCTCGATATTTTCAAAAACCAGTTCTAAGTTAAATAATTCAAGTGAAAGAATACACCCCTGCCTCACTCCCTTCTTTATTGTTACGTATGCAGATACACCACCATTAAACTTTATTATTGCTGTCGTTTGATTCCAATATAAAGATTTTATAATTCTCAAGTCTTTTCCGTCGATGTAAATTTTTTCGAGAAGTGAAAAAAGCATATCATGTGGCACACTATCAAATATTTTATGAGATCCAGGAAACAAATATATAGTGATTTATTCAACACTAATGATCTTTCGCATAACACTCGGAATTGGAACAATTAATTGCATGTGCCTTTCCCGTGAACAAAACCACTTTGGTTCTCTCATATTTCCGGTTGTATTTTAGTATGAATACTATCTAAGATGATTTTACAGATAATCTTATACCATATACCATTTGAAAAGTACGTAAGTTATTTTTATTTTAAATCGAGCGTGAGCAAAATGCCCATAACGCTAGTGTAGACGGCTTAATTAATTCTTTGGAGTAATTAATTATACTCATTACGTCTAGATTTGACAGATGCTTGACAAATTATTTTTTTACTATTTATATTATTGTAATATTCTTGTATAATTATACACACTATATACCTACAGTTTAACATTTGGAGCCTACTACAAACGATGTAATAACTTTCGTCAGGTGTTATTTCCTTGAATTTTATATTAAACAAGAGAGGAATTTTTATTTCTTGACTGGGTGTTTTGCTGAGATATTACTTACGACTTCTTTTTTTATAATTAAGTAGAGAGTATTTTGAAGAAAGAAAGAATAAAGAAGGACATCAAAGAGTTTTTCTTGTGTTTTCTACTAATTTATTTGAATAGACATGTACATATAAAATGAATGAATGAAGTGCGTTGTGACTTTCAAGATAGCTTACTTTTTTAATTATTATAAAAAGGAGGTTTGGTCGGCATTGAGTATTAAAATCAACAATTACAACTTTATAAAATAAATATTTTTCATATTTAAAAATCTTAATAAAAATATAAAAAACAAAAAATATTTTTTTTCCTATATAGCCTGTTTTAGGATTATGAAGCTCTCAACGTAAAGTTATTTTGTTTGAACTTGGATATCATTTTCATGCTAAAATATATAAGTCCTTGTTAAAATAATTAAAAACATTAGTTTTCTGGAAATAAAACTACAGGTCTCAAGAAGAATCTCGAATGTTGGAGAAACCTATTGAAGATGCCTTAAATAGTTTTTACAAGTTGTTACACTTTTATGCTTTACAAATAATTTAAATTTTTTATAACCACAATAATTTTCCAAATTTTTAAATATTTAATAGTTCTTAGGGACCTAGGGATAACTAGAAAATAATCTTCCCACTAAAATTATTAAGTGGAAAGAGTTCAATGTAGTAAAATCTACTTGGATTTTCCCCTCTAATTTTTCAAACGACACAAACTTATACAGTTAAGCGTGAGTCTTACATAAAAATATTGGACCTTTTTGTGACCGAAACTACTTTTTTATGAAAATTTTTGTATTTCGCACGGAAACCGAGTAAACTGATTGAAAAGCAGCTGCGCGTTTAGTTGCATGTTTAAAACTTTAGCAATTTTAAAGAAACTGTACGATCATTGTTTACACAAACGTTCATATCAGAATTTACGACCTCTAGTCTCTCCAAATTGATTTAGAAAGGTGAAAATTTGTAAGTTGAGATAGTGAGAAGGAAGTTTCTTTAAGGGGTATGTAATTTCCCAGGACACCTCTCTTCTTTTTATGTCGACAAATTATATTTTTTCACATTTTAACGGCTTTGCTCACCACTAAAACGCCTACAAATTTAGTTAGAGAGTTCAAAGTTTTTATTAATTGAGTTACTTTTAAGAGTCTTCCTTTAGGTAGTACCAACTTTCCAGCATTCTTTCCCGCATTTTAATGTAGATATTAAATTTCAATAACACACATGGAATAATGGTATTCATGCAGCTCGCCAATTTTTTATTTTTTAAGTTGGTCAATTTGTATTCGAAAATTTAAAATAATTTTAGCAGCAAACAATGTCATTAAAATAAGTGAAAATATACAATTTAGTGAGGTAAATTATTGAAATATCCTGTACAGATGCCATTTGTTCTAGTTTGTTAAAATTTCGGAAAATTAATATTCTAGAAAGCTTTTTTCATAAATCTATCATAGATCTACCACTAGGTGAAGCTACGTACAAACTTTCAACTGTTATAGTGTTAGAGAAAATAGAAAGCAAATTATTTTCCTAATTTTCGCTCACACGGCAAAACAATGATATTCCACGAAAGAGTTTCAAAAGTTGTTAATTTTTTTTATAAAGAACAACTTTTATATTTTAACTATTGTTCTATGTCTGTCTAATGGTTTACAAGATGGTACCGTTGACCTAATTGACCTTAGTTGCTCATTTACGAACTTAAACTCACTTTTTAAGTACTGAGCATGCTATACAATTATCAGCTCGATATCTCTTTTTGTTTTTGAGTTATCGTGTATCCAAACAGACGGACAAACAATCGAAAATAGACTAATTAGGTTATTTTATGAAAACCTATAGCAAAATTTTGTTCGAATGATCAATATTTCCAAACTTGGGACTAAATTTTGCTTACCTTGATATATATTTCATATATATAGGCTATAAATATGTTTTTATGTTGATTGAATTTAAAATAATTTCGATATGGTACACACAACCACAATAATTATTCTTCAAATTTATGAACTTAATCCATTTATATTTTATGTGATTATGAAATATAGCATCAATTGAAATTGACAATAAATTTAAATGAATACCCAACATTAAGGTTTAATTTATACACAAAGAGGTAAATCCTTTAACAATAGATCCGTGTTACTTTTATATCTAGTTCAGTGCTACACGGCGAAATTTTTAGATATATTCCCTTTTCAATCTACGAAAAAGTCCTTCAAAATTAAGCAAATCAATTTATTGCTTTTTAAATGATTATCTAGAAACGTAGATCAAAATAAATAATTTTTTAATTTGAAAATATTGTATTAACGTAGAAGTTTTATCAAAAAGATCGAAAAAAATGAGAAAAGAAGAAAACTACACACGCATGAGGGAAATTGTTATTTTTGAGATATTCTTTTACAAGCAGTTTTGTGAGAAAATCCTCATCAACTATTTTGCCCCAAAAATTCAAAACATAAAAAAATACAGATTAAAATAAAACAAATTAGTGATAAATTGATCTTTTATAAATTGTGGGCCCAAAAGTTAAATTTGACTCTATAAAGTGATTTTTATCTCAATGTTGATTAGTGTTTTTCAAAATTCAACGACCCATGTATCAGCGTTTGTACAAGCTTAGACCATAGCTTATAAATTAAACTAGGTTTACCAGCCCTTGCTTAAGCTACAATTAAGGATAATAAATCAAGCCTAGATTTGTCAGTTGCTACCAAAGTCTGGGATGCCTTGACCAAGACTAATAAATTAGGGTTTGGTTTGGGATCTATTGCCCCTTGCCCTTTTTACTCAAACCTTGACCAAATCTTATAAATTAACTCTTTAATGTTCCGTCTTGCCTAATGATGAATTGTTAAATGGCATCCCCAAACAGGAAAAAAACTGGGTGTTTATGGGTTACGTGAATAATTAATTAAATTATTATTTAAGAATGGGAATCAAGACCAGTCTCGAATTAGCCTCAAATTATAACGCATCAATGTTCACACAAACACTTAGGCCAAGCTTAAAGGCTAGCCTACGATCTGGTCGGTATTACAGATCGCGATCCTGTAATCCTAGTACGAAATGTTGTTAATACTCCAAATTTTAATTATGTGCTAGACAGAAGGTCATCAAGTCTTGGTTCAAATTGGGAGCGGGATATTTATGTATATATTTAGTTGGCTTGGCATGAGGACATGGTTAGCTCCCCTCCCTAGTGGGGCATTATGAGCATGGCCACTTGTTTTGATAGGAAAATTGAAATCTGTTCATATGTTTTACGTGTGTAAAACAATCCCTACCCCTATTTCAAATGTTATGGGACGGGGATAAGGGAGAGCAAGAGATGTGGCGGCTATAACGTGGTGGTCTTTACTTTTAAGCCAGACTTTTAAGCGGGCGAGTATTAAGCTGCTATAAAATAAATTATATGTTCTATGTTTGTTTCTTCTTTATACATACTAGAAACATAGATGTTTATACCCTCTTCAATCGTCGTTACAATGCCACTCATAATTTCTTAGAGTCGGGAATTATCTTTCATTTAATAAATACACCGAATCCTTAAAAGTTTTCAATTTTGAAAGCCTAAAATAATTTCATAACTACTTTGAAAGACACACATTTAGTAAAAGGTACAGCTTTATTTTTTAATTAAAAAAAAAACTTGATAATTATTTTATATTCATATAAAAAAAACGTTATTTCTTATGTCAATTATGCATAGATGTTCGTAATAATTATTCTCCGTGTAATAATTATTTGTGGTAACAATATTTATAATATTATAACATATATTATCGATAGCTTACTTACTTTATAGAATGGCAAAATAAACTTTTCCATCCTGTAATACAACACAAAACTAGAATATCCAAAATCGACGTTTAGAAATTGGGACATTGGAGGGGGGGGGTAATAATTGATATTTTCTCTTTAATATCAAGCAAATAAAAATTTTGATAATTAGTAAAGTTGTCTAAAATTACTTAAGGATATATGAGTGTGTCTACATTCATGAAATTATAATGAAATTCATTATTCAAGCTGAAAATAAGATAAAAATAATTTCAACCTTAAAATTATTCCTGCTCGTACATCTCTTATATGGTTGGAGACACTTGATTCGTTTTTTTTCTATGTCAGTTTAAAAATAATTTAATTCGGAGAAATTAGAGAGAAGTTATCCTCGATGATTGTCATATTTTGATAGACTTGTTTACTTGTGTATTGTGAATTGTATATTGACAGACTGTATTTTTAATCCCCGAACTAAAAAAAAGGGGTGTTATAAGTTTGACCGTTTTGTGTGTGTCTGTCTGTCTGCCTGTCTGTGGCATCGTAGCGCCTAAACGAAGGGACCGATTTTAATTTTTGTTGTTTCGTTTGAAAGGTAATTTAATGGTGAGTGCTTTAAGCTATGCTTCAAGTGTTTAGTGGTTCCGTACCCGAAAAAACTAAAAAATTGGCGATGATAATCAAAATCGGCTCAGTTTGAAGGCTTTAAGGAAAAAGGTAATTTAATGGAAAGTTTTCCGTACCCGAAAAATTTGTCGGGGGTTTTTAAAGTTTTGTAAATTTCACTTGTTACATGAGATTTACATTTTATGTATCTTACATTTTTACATCCTAATTATATTTCCACATCATTTTTACCATCTTTGTTGATTACACGCACAACTTTTAACTACCTCGAAAACTAATATTTCGTGAATTAGCTGAAATCTGCCTCTGTAAGTAAAAAAAACCTGGCATCGTGATTTTGCTGGGCTGACTGCTGGGTAAGATTCCTTAAATTTACTTTAAGTTCTAATGAAATGCGCACTAGTGTTTACATTTTTTCGTAAACATCACTGTTAACCCGTAAATTATAAAGGCGCAAATTATATAGTATGTATTATATAGGAATATCAGCTATGTGTGTGTGACATGCATGTATATATGGCTTTTCAAGAGTGGCTATCTTTCTTTACTTACATGACGTAGAAAAAGAAACGATTGCGTAATCATCATTGTCTATACATGGTATTTCAACAATTAATTCAGTCAATTGCTTGTTTTCATTTGGTTGATGATGATTTTCACCAAAAAATAATGACATTGAAGTAGAATATCTTGGCCAAATTTGTTAGAAAACAGTGTAAAATATCAAAATGTACATAATTTTATCAGCTGAAACTTTTTTTAGATCATGATTACGAACATAAATCAAATTGGTTTCTTTCTACCTTGTCTTTGAAGTTAAAACAATTCGAGAGAGATAAGGGGAACAATATTTACTCCTAGAACCTATGACCGTAGTGGAAGCAGTTTCCCATAAATATAAGAGTTTAACAATTGCTACGTATGAATGGAGTGAGTTTTTTTCTGCAGATGCCAAAATATGTTTTTTAAGATCCAAATATCATAAAATATTTGCAGAAATTTTAACCGCAGCGTTTTCTAATAACATCATTTGATAAAAAAGTTACGTTTTTTTTTAAGTGACTATTTAAAAACGCTGCAGTCAAAATTTTTCCATCATTTTTGTAATGCTTGGGGCTTGGAAAATGATATTTTGGATAATCATTTTTAGATACGAATTTTTTTAAAAACTTACTAATGATCTAAGGATTGTCCCCGCGATATAATAACTTACCCTACAAAAATTTTAGGGAAACAAGTGAAAACAAACAATTGACTGAGTTAATTGTTGAAATACCATGTATAGGCAGTGTTGATAACTCTGTCACATTTCACATACATACATACCTGACATATTTAACTGATATTCTCATATAATGCGCAAGTGTTGATGCGCAATCGTTTGTTTTTTTTGACGTCATGTAAATAACAAAAGATATTCACTTTGATATTCCTATATTAATACATACTATAAAATTTGCACCTAATTAACGCCCTCGTAGGTAAACAGTGATGTTTACAAAAAAATTTTTCAAACAAAAGTTTTTTATTTTTTTATAAGGAACATTTTTTACATTTAAACTTTTGTTCTATCTCTAACGGTTTACAAGATGGGTCCTACGGATCCAAGACCCAATTGACCTATGATGCTCATTTACGAACTTGACCTCACTTTTTACGTCCTGAGTACGCTGTAAAAATTTCAGCTCGATATCTTTTTTCGTTTTTGAGTTATCGTGTCCACAGACGGACGGACGGACGGACGGACAACCGGAAATGGACTAATTAGGTGATTTTATGAACAGCTATGACAAAATTTTTTTCCTAGCATCAATATTTTTAAGCGTTACAAACTTGGGACTAAACTTAATATACTATGTATATTTCATATATGCATGGTATAAAAACGCTGCAGTCAAAATTTTTCCATCATTTTTGTATTGCTTGGGGCTTGGAAAATGATATTTTGGATAATCATTTTTAGATACGAATTTTTTTTAAAACTTACTAATGATCAAAGGATTGTCCCCGCGATATAATAACTTACCCTACAAAAATTATAGGGAAAGAATAGTTAAAAATGTACATACAATTGCACCACGTAGGTGTTGTATATATGATATTCATTTGTATAAAATATGAAAGTAAAATTGTTTATATAATTTAATAAAATTATTTATGTATTAATGCTCGATAAGAAACGATTTTAGCGTACTAATGAATAAATATGGAAGTTGAGGAGTGTGAGAAAATGTTTTACATAAAAATAATTATCTTGTTTTAAATTTTTACGTGTTATAAATTTTAATTTAGCATAAACCACATATATAAAATTTATTTATATTATATACAAACAAACAGTGGTAGTACTTGAAGAATGGAATATTAGTTCTTTTAATAAGAATTTATTGATCTTATTTTTTTACATTATGATAAAATTAAATGAAATATACAGATTTTTATACCATGTATATATGAAATATACATAGTATTATAAGTTTAGTCCCAAGTTTGTAACGCCTAAAAATATTGATGCTACAAAAAAAAAATTGGTATAGGTGTTCATAAAATCACCTAATTAGTCCATTTCCGGTTGTCCGTCCGTCCGTCCGTCCGTCTGTGGACACGATAACTCAAAAACGAAAAAAGATATCGAGCTGAAATTTTTACAGCGTACTCAGGACGTAAAAAGTGAGGTCAAGTTCGTAAATGAGCATCATAGTTCAATTGGGTCTTGGGTCCGTGGGACCCATCTTGTAAACCGTTAGAGATAGAACAAAAGTTTAAATGTAAAAAATGTTCCTTATCTAAAATTAAACAACTTCTGTTTGAAACATTTTTTCGTAAACATCACTGTTTACCCGTGAGGGCGCCAATAAGGCGGAAATTTTATAATATGTACTATACTTGATTATCAGTTATGTATGTGTCACATGTATGTATGTGTTATGTGATAAAGAAATCAACACTGACTATGCATGGTATTTCAACAATTAACTCAGTCAATTGTTTGTTTTTACTTGTTAATTTGTATTTTTTGTATATTTATAACATGAACAAAGAGGCGGCTACAAAATTTCCAGGGTATTTGTTATATTGATGAAAATGATTGCCTGCATTCCGTATGACTACAAGATACGGGGGCTACCCACTCACTTGGACCATATGTTATAGAGATCAAACCCAGATCAAATTTAAGAGTTCAAAGTGTTAAATGATAAGTATCTTTTCTATTTGATGGTACAGACAGATAGATATTACTTTTACATTCACATTTTTAAAATTTAACACATTTTGAAACTGACGATATTCCCGGAAATTTTAACCAATTTGTTCTATTGTTACACTTTGTTTCCTATGTAAATAGGAACATTTTAAATAATTTGTGTTTGAACGTTTAACGTTTTCGTGTTGAGGCTGTTAGCCTTATAAGGAAGGAGGGTTGAGGATGTTGCACCCACAGTAAATTACCGAATTAATGTACTATTTTCTCATTTTTTTTCAAGCAAAAGTCAATTTAATTGTTATCAATTTTGCAACCTTTGTAGTAATCCCTATATATGTGTGGAAAATAAGGTTGTTTGTTTGTTACGATTTGAATGAAACTTTACAATAATATAGCATGAAACTTTACAATAATATAAGACAAACACATGAGCTATAATTTATATAGATATAAGATTAAAACAACAAATGTAATATTTGTATATGTAAATTTATTTGACCATATATATATATACATACAAATTATATATATATATATACAAATATTACATTTGTTGTTTTAATCTTATTATGGAATTCCACAAAGTAAATCTCAACACATTGAATATATAGATATATTTAAAAAAAATTAGATTTGCCTTTGGCAGCCATACTAAAATTCTCTCTCGAAAACGTTGCGAGCTCCTATACTATAGTTTTATATTTTTATGGGTAATATGGCAAATTCGACATCAGGCAACTACCGTATTTTTTTGTATCAGGCAACCACCGTATTTTTTAATTTATTTATGTAATTCTACATTTAAAGTTGTTAAAAACAACATTTACTCTTTTTCCTTAAAAATGTAATTTTTAATTCATTTAGTATACAATTTGTAATTCAAAATTTATGATTCAAATTAAGATGAGCATTTCTGTGGGTTGCAATATACATTTTGTTAAAATATATCCCCTTCAGAATCCACAATAAAAATAGTTAGTTAGTTTTATAAAAATTATTAATAATTACCTAGACCGATTTCGATTTCCTTGGCAATCCTTTCCCCTGTATAAGTTTTTCAAAATATTTAATGCAATTTTTTTGTGTGTGTATTTTAAAATGATAAAACGCCCCAACCCATATTTAACAAAATAGCTTTAAAATGTGATCCAATTCTAGCAAATCAGTTTTATAACTTTTTTGTGGATAATATTATAAATAATATATCTATTTACGTAAGTATTTTATGATTTTCTATTTAATAAAAAAATAAAAATGTTTATAAACTACTATTATTATTATTATCATCCCATGATAACAACAAACTTCACTATAAAGAGCATCGTTAAAAATATTTAATCGACATACAAACTACATGACCACTGAATATTAACTTTGCCAAATACTATTATATACTAAATGGTACGAATTCAAGGGTCTTCGAATCCATCACGTGTGTAATTATAGATTATTTATAGATAAACGCAAAAAGGTAAACAATTTTATTTAATGAAAATTATTTCGTCGAGTAAAAATTAAAAGAATTATTTTTTAAATTTTAAAATTTGTCGTAATTAATTGTTTGTTGTAATATGTATTAAATTAGCTAGATTGTTACCCGTCCGCGTCACTGGGCCTAAAAGTACAAATCAACGCTTTATAGCCTCCACCTCTCTTGATCTCACTTATAACCCTTCCATAACACTGGAAGGGATTGTTTTACGCAGCTAAAAGACATGCACAATTTTCAATTTTTTAAATTGTAAAATATTCATAATTCATGGTTTGACGTTTACTATTTTAAATTTTTTAAATAGTCAGATTAAATTCAATTTTTTAAATTTTTTTTAAAAATGTATCTTTATAAATTATAGCTCATATGTTATTCTGATGTATGAGCTATATTGCTGTACAGTTTCATTAAAAACCATTCTCTAGTTTTTGCGTGAAAATGTAACAAATAAACAAACAAACAAGTAAACAAAACATCCTTACTTTCACATTTATAATATATAGGGATGTCTGATTAAGTGACTAATATAATTAGCCTTTTCCTCTGAAGATTAAAAAAAATCTAGATGGCAGCACAAAAAGTAGGTATATCTGTTTTGATTTCCCTATGAGAACAATGTTAAAAATACTTTGTAAAAATGGAATTAACAGAATTAACGGAAGATGATGTGCTGCAGAACAATTGAACTACGCAAAAATTGAAGATCGCCTTGTTCGGGACTTAAAATGGTTTGCAAGTCGTGATTTACCTGTTTCAGGTAATACAAATGCACTCATAAAGAGGTGAGTTGTAGTTGATAGTTCGTTTTAATTGTTCTCAGATTTTAATATTTATTACTGTGACCATATTAGGAGTACCTACTGTGACTTTATTATCTGGTGAGGGCTTCATAGTTTTGCCACTTTAACAAAAAAGATAATGAAAGAGCATTCAAATTGAGCTGGTGTATTTTTTGAAATGGGATTACAAGAAATTTGTCACGGTATTTAATGGAAAATTGACAAGCATACGTATTCAAATTACAATTTTGTTAGAGTAAAGAGTTATTTTTTTTGTGATACTAGAATAATTGTGATACCAGAATAAATAATTGTGATACTAAAGTTAATAAAACATGATAATTTTATTTGTACTATGTAATATTTATAACAGAAACAAAAACAAAAAAAACTAAAAATTTAGATTTACTTTTGTTCTTTACAATTTTTTATAGAGATAATGGTTCTTGAAAATTAAAAAACATCGCAATAACAATAGTAATCTGTGATATGAAATAATAGGAATCATATTTTTAGATAATATCTAATCTATTATATATATAACTCTTTGCATTATACGAAATTCTCTTTTCATACGTTCGATAAATCTTTTAACATGAATTCCAGTAGCGAGTATTTTTCTTCCTGTAGTTATTTCTTCTTTGGTAAAATGCTACGATTTTTTTAAAAAGGTGGGATGTCAAGTGAACATTTATGCTTATTACATAATCTTGAAGATTAAATCCGCGGCCAGTTCGTTACTGTAATTTCCTTATCACTAATACCACCTTCGAATCCATCAGATAAAAAGTAACATTCTCCAGTTGGTATTATTCCTACCAAAAATTTTATTGTAGATATTATAAGAGGAACATTTATTACATTTAATCTTTTGTTCTATCTCTTATGGTTTACAAGATGAATTTTTTTGAAAAATCGTGTAACTTATAAATAGACAAACTTTGAAAAAGTGTATCTCTGAAACTATCAGTGTTACAAAAACTGGCTTGGTCTCAAATTGTTGCAAATTTAACCTTCTTTATGAACAGTACAATTTTTGATGAACAAATCAGTCTTTTCAGGTCAAAATCGATAAAAACTGAAATAATGTTAAAATTTTGGATGTTTTTTTTATTTTTCGGTATGATTCGATCGTCTGTCGAAGTCGATAACTTGGATTCAACATTGTCTTTATATTGCAAACGACATATCAAAAAAACAAAAATACCGGTTTTGACGCAGAGTTCAACCCCTTTTCATGTTTAAATTAATTGAATTATAATTAAATATAATTACGTTATTATAATTAGAATTACGTTTGAGAAACTCTACCATTAGTATAACCATCTCACCGACTCCGACTTTGATTTTTAGACCTATATACTGATCTAGATTGTATACAAAATCCAAACATTGTTTTTGAAATGTAATGGAATATCAAAAAAAACGTGTAACATTCGCTTTGCCCACATGGTTAATATTTTTATAACATTATATTTACTATTAATAAATATAAATTTTATGTTGGTATCTCGTATATGTGCATGACACACACATAGAATGGAAAACTGTAGTAGTAATAATATCAATAGGTATAAAAAAAAAAATTTACAAAATACAAAAGCTCTTTAGTTAAGTACCACTATCATAGAGTACTTATAATACCGCTACATTGAAGCTATACAGAAGAGATATGGCAAGATTAAATTAATTTAATTTTTTTAAAAGATAAAATAAAAAATTTACCATCAAGTTATTAAAAAAACTTACACAATATAAAATAGTAGTTATACACGTAGAGGTCTCTACTAACTTAGACCCCTCTACGAAATTGATCCTTTAAACGTTTTTTATTCAGTCGTTTGGTAACGTTTGACAAAGATTTTATATTTGAAAGATAAAACATTAATTTTTTTCATATCAAGTTAATTATTTGAGTTTCCTGATGGAAAGTTTTCATATCTACATCCAAAAACGAAATCAAAAATTTAATTATTATCAAATATTTCTCGGGAAATAAATCGCGACTTCTAAGAAACTTTGATTTAATTAGATTGTCAGAATTAACAGGAATAAGTGTAGTCTTAAATCGCGGTTTAATACAATTTTGTGTTTGACATCTAAGAGTTGTAAGTATTTCGATGTAACTAAAATAAATAGCTCATTCTTAGATTGGAAAGTATAAGACAATTTTAATCAATCTAAAATAAATTAAAGAGTGATTTAACATTTAACAAAAACGAATATCTTACTTAATATATCATGTTTTCTTAGTTATAGATAATTCAATTTTAAACAGGCGCATGTCAAGCTATTTTATAAAAACTGTTAAAATCTTAAGAAAGTCCTATTTTTTTTATACAATTTGAAGTTTATTTTATGACCATATGATTTTTCGTTCTCGACTTATATACCTTTTGGTCGTTAAACTTTTCGTTTAAAACCTTGGTCTCTAGACAATATTTTTCTGCTGCGAGTTTAGGATATTCTGATTATATGAATTAATTGTAAGTACTCATGGAACATAGAATTTTTTAATATATTTTTGGAATGGAAAAGTCATTTGCTTACAAAAAGTCATTGGTATGACCTCTTAAGATCATATTTAACAAAACTTTTAATAATTGCATTTTATCGATACTGAATGACGTCGAAGCAGAATACATGTACTTACCGACAGCCCAATTAAAAAATGTTCTGACTCCATCATGTCTCTGGTACCTATTGTTTAATGGTTTAACTATTTTAAACTAATTAGATTTCATTATGAATATGCAAAAATACACAATGTTCCATTTCAAAATACTCTTCAATTCATATGCTGAATATTTATTTAAAAATGGTTTTTTAAATAAAATAATTCGATCAATTAGCTTTCTATTCCGAGGTAATCTAACTTTTGACTTACGAAAAACCAAATTTTGTCTGATTATGTATCTATACGCCACTCTTTGGTCAACCAATACGGCAACCAATCAATCTTTCCAACACACGATGGAAAGATTGATTGGTTTTCCGATGGAAATAATGATTGGACAGTGATCGCCATTACATGTACCTCAATCCAAGGTGTTTCACTGAGAAATTGTGTTTAATTCGAGAATACAAATGCTTAGATTAACAGCCGTAAAGTTTCTTGGGGGCAACAAAGTGTAAGAGAACCGTCATTTAGGATGACTCTATTTAATAACCTTAGTATATAAATGACTAAATAACTACAATGTTATTTTATATTAATATTATTTACATTGTTATTATGTTTTTTATTTTTTCCTGTGAAAAATAAAAACTTTGAAAAATAAATACATGTGTAACAAATATAATACTAGAAATAGCTATGTCTGTGTACCTGAAAGATCAAATTTCAGGTTGATGGAAAATAGTGCAAGAAATAGAACAATACAAATTTCATATAAAATAAATAATAGTTTGGTAATGAGAGACAGTATAGAGCAGCCTAGAATGTCCTGCCTTAAGACGGTTCTATACACATTTTTCAATGGCGTGAAATCATTATTTTATTGGCGTGAAACTTTGTAACTTTTTTAAAGAAAAGCGGTTTTGGATATGTTATAGGTACTCATATTCTATCTGCCCTGATTACTTATTTTTCGAAAATCCTGTTAATTTTCACAATTTTTATTGTAACAGAGATACTATGATTCGTTGCATTATTTTTTGTTGTTATTATTATTTTGTTACGTTTACTAAAATCATTTTATGGCATTTTACATTTCATGCCATTTTACATTTTTGCTATATGATTTTGTCCCTAATTATTTTATCTATGATATGATATTTTTACCAATTGTTTTAAAAATAATTTTTGTTTGTATAGTCCTATTTTTTTAAATTTATGACATAATGTTCAAGTATAAATATCCTAAATTGAGACGAACCAAATGCCACAAAATTTTTATTTTTTTAAAAACTTCTTAAATTATAGTGGATTACTGCAAAGTAAAATAAACAAGTGAAAACAAACAATTGACTTAGTTAATTGTTGAAATACCATGTAAAGAGACAGTTGATTACGCAATCGTTTGTTTTTTTACGTCATATCAGTAAAGAAAGATAGCCAAACATACATATATACATACACACTTAACTGATACCCATATAATACAAACTAAATAACTTGCACATCATTTCCGCTCTCACGGGTAAACAGTGATGTCTACGAAAAAATGTTTCAAACAAAAGTTGTTTATTTTTTAAGTTGTTTATAAGGAAAATTTTTTACATTTAAATTTTTGTTCTATCTCTAACGGTTTACAAGATTGGTCCTACGGACCCAAGACCCGAATGACCCATTTACGAACTTTTTATGCCCTGAGCGTGCTATTTCAACTTGATACCTTTTTACGTTTATGAGTTATCGTGTTGACAGACAGACAATCAAAAATGGACTCTTATGGACGGATAACTCTTATCAATTTATATATATTTCTATTATTTACATAATAGTTAATTATAATTAACTATTATTACTATTTTTTCTATACCTATTATTTCTATTTTTGCAAGATATTTACAATTATAATGTTATGAAATACTTACGTAATTTTTAGATTACTTTGAATCTTCATAATTTGGAAGGCATCATTTATTTATTTGTGTGGTTTGTCTATTAATCACACTAAAACTGTAAATGATTTGGAACGAAACAGACTTAGCTATAGCTACAATACATAGATACCATAAGGTATAACTTTGAACCTATGAAAATTATGCAGCTCCTTTTCCCAAATAATAAGGCATATAAATATATATAAGGCATATAATTTTTCAATATTTGGCCTTGTGAAAATAGCACCCGCAAATTCGAATTGTCATAAACTGCTGATAGGATTCGTTTGTCCATCATTTGTCCACCCAAAATTTTCGTTCGCCCACCCTCAAATTGGAATTTATGACCGGATTAAAAATTTTTACATCAGCACCCCCAGATGCAAATTTTCACAAAGTGAAAATGCCATTCGTTAGGCAATGGTTTGTCCACGTTTGTCCACTTTAAAAGAACAAATTATTTTTAAAATTAAATTATTACTATTTTAATAAATAATCAGAAAGTTAAGAATCAATTATTGTCTACGGACTCCGTATACTAGTTTCTATATCACTAACGATCAGCGTTCAGCTATTCGGCGTCTTCGTTCCCATTTGCATCGCGGATATAAATTCCAGCTTTTTTGTCTCCGCTCTCTAAATGAACAATTCTTATTGTTCTCTTTCTATAAATAGCAGTACAGAGTTGCCTTATCTTACGTAATATTTATAATATTCCCCCACTCTTAATTTAAACCCCTGCCAGCAAAAGTTAATTTAAACCCCTCCGCCCCTCGGAGCCTGCTTACCATAAACTTGAATACTTTCTAAACAAATAATCCAACGTTTTACAATAAACGTAAATCTTCTCAGGAAACAGTCAATTCGAATATTGGGAACCCTACAAAAAGATAGTGACCTCACGATACATTCGTATAAAGCTACATACAGACGAATTGGGAATTTCTTGCTTTAAGATGTTAGTTAAAATAGTTCATTAAACTAATTTGCGTCAAACCATGACCAGTAATTTTTTTTTATATATATTTAAGATAACTATAAAAGTGTCAGTTTCATTTTAGGTCAAAGGTTATCGAATTATTAATTAACTGACATGCAATTATTATTTAAAAAAAAATAAAAAATAAATAATAATAATACTTTTGATTTTATTCTAGTCAACTTGGAGCCAAATTTTTATCTTTTTTTTTATCTAAGTTTTTGTTTTTGATGCTGAAAACGAAAGCAAACTTTATTTACTAATTACTCGTTTGGAAATTCTGCTTACATATTATTAAATATTGAATATTGGTTAAAATATTTTTTCAAAACCAAACAATTTCAAAATAGCATAAAATTTTAATATCGATTCTATAAAAATCAGTCGCTAAAAGAAACTAAATCGAAATTTACTCAACATTTTACATTTTTGTAGAATCCACAACTAAACGTATTCTTGTGACACCATTATACACTTCACAAGTCGTATCTTTATTACAGTAAATAGCTAAAAAATATTTAAAATTGTCCAAACTATACATTCCAATAGTTATTTTAAATGTTTAATGAAGAGAATATGGTGCCCGGAAGTAGGGAACTTCTGCCCCGCCGCATGGGCGTAAATCGAAAAAGAACAAGCACATGTCATGCATATGACATTTTTGAGTACACTCAGACAAACATTTTCCACAGACTCCCATAAAAATCTACTGACGAGGAGAGAATTCCTGAGTCAAATGCTTCATTTCCTACAGTATTAGTATCAAAATTAGAACAAGATTTGATTGTATATTTTATATATGATTTGCCATTTTTTTTATAAACATGATATACTATTTTTTCTTATGTATGACAATCTAAAATAATGAACTACCTATTTTTTTTCTAATTCTAATTGCTCAAAGTAAATTACATTTAATTTATTTCGTGACTTGTCAAAAAAAACTAATAAAAATAATTAAATGATGTCACTAAATTGATGATAATGATTTGAATGTAATGCTTTCCCTCTTTCATGACACCGTCTACTATATGTTATTATTATTATTAATTTTTTGTATATAAGCTGGCAATGATACGAAAAACATTGATTCCAAGTCAGCTAAATAATGGATATTTCTCTTCTCATTGAAATTAAATAGCATGTTTACTGGTATGCCCTACTAGTATCTAAGTACTAACCCTTTTATAATATGTGCTTTTTTTGTAACCCAAGACTTAACAAATAAAATAATTAAAACATTGGCTTACCAAGAAGTCTTGGCCCTGGTTAACAAATCCAGGCGACCGCAGAGACTTATACATTATTTACATGTGTTTGCCATTTTGTTTTGCCCAATTTTCACACAATCAAATCTTGCTTTGCTAATCCTCGCCCACGAACTGACTATCCAATAAGCCAAATTTGTATTTAATTAATTATTTCACTCTTACTTACCATATACCCTGTTTTTACAAGTGTCAAAAAATTTGCGACACTTTGCATATTTTTTAGGGGAATAATTACTTCGAGCTTATACGTATTTTTAATACCTACAAAAATATTGATATAGACATTGGTACGACTTGGAAATTTTCGTACATATTTAAAAACTGGTTATTTGAAATAAAAGAAAAGTAAAATACTGCATAATACAAAATACTTAATTCACATGTCACAACATAAAACACATAACGAATACGAAAAACCGCTGGCAGCCGACTTAAGCAGTAGTCTTGGGACAAGATATTAAACCTTAGCTTGAACTAATTTCGGTTTATAAACTTGACTCCATCAACACTTATCTCCTCCCCTGCTTGAACCAATATTAGACCGTCGTTATTTTCTAAATGGTCCAACGCTCGTTGTTCTTATTTTACCGCAGAGTTATTGCAGCTTGTAGACATCAAAATAAACATGGAAAACTAATAACAGACTACACATATTCTTTACATGCACTCCCTTCGAGCTGCATATGATTGAAAAGGCGATATGTGACAAATAACATTCCGGTTAACGAAAATGATGAAATATTTTAAAGGTTTGGCAATCAAATAAAGTCTTGTAAAAAAGGCGAATTAACGCCTAGTGACTTTTTTTAGAGGTTTTGAAGGCAATGTATGCGTTAATGATTCTCAAACTATACATGCAAATTTTGTTTATTAAATTTTCATTTTTATTAAAAACTTAATTAAACCTAGATGGAACAACCTTCATTCCCGCACGTTCATTGATGAAAGTTTTGCTAATTTTGTTAACCGGGATGTTTTTAGTTTCACTTATCCATGATGCATGGCATTGTAGTACCTCTGTGTCACAAAAAATGCACGGAGTACATATAGTACTAAATAACACACAAAAATAGCGATTTCGAAATCTCGATATGTCAAGTTAATCTCGAAAATGAAACACCTTTTATTTATGTCTAATAGTAAAAACATAAATGTTACTCTTATTATAAATAATGATTTATTATAAATCATTAAAAGATTAAAAAAGATATTTGCGACTTAAATGTAGATAATAATCATTAAAAGATTAAAAAAGATATTTGCGACTTAAATGTAATATATTTAATTTAAAATAAGTAGATTTGTTGGTATAAGTAAAATGAAAACATTTATCACGAAAGTTAAAGAAAATCATTAATTTTATAAATGATTACAACATTCTATTAATACAGAAAGTTATTTATCTGACTACAATAAACGCCTCATAAAGCACGACTCGGGAATAATAGAATAAAAAACAACAAAGTCGGTCGCTTACTGCTTGTTAACTTAAAAAATGATTACTACTCTTTGTAGCTTACTGGATCTTTATCTGGCTAACAGTTCTTTAAAGATATTTATATAAATATCTCTTCTATTAAATTGAATAGCCAAAATTATTATTTAATAATTTACTATCAAATAATAAGTAGCCTTGACGGTCTATTTTATTAAATTTAAAGTGACATTGTTGTGAATTATTGATTTTTAAAATTCTTTATGTTTACTTCTTGTTGAATACGATTGCCTGCTTCTAAAAAGTAAGTTGTACCTATATTTTTATTTCGGAATTTTTTTATGAATCTGTTGGTAGTTGCAAGGACATATATATTTTTTAATTATCGCATTAATTACTTTCTGATTTTATTACTTTTTGTTTTTGTTTACTTTTGATAATGTAAACGATATTTATTTACATCATGGTCTCTCGATTATAATTGATGATTTTCAATATGATACATACAGCGTAAACTAAATATTGACAAATATCTTGCCTAGTAATCTTAATTAAAGAGAATTGAAAAAAAATACACTCGAACCAGGACTCGAACCCAGAGTTCAAGGATCCATGTCAAGCGCCCTACTAATTAGGCCATTCGAGCCTAATTGTACAATGAATTATTATGTTTTATTTCAGATGTGGGTTGATTTACTTTTATTTGTTGCTTTACTAATCGGAATTTTTACAATATTCTACACATGGAACTATGATTACTGGAACAAACGACGCCTTCCATACGTAAAACCAATTTTTCCTTTTGGTAGCCTTAAAGATGTAATACTGTTTAAGAAAACTTTCAGCTCATTATTAGATGATTGGTATTAGTAAGTAAAAGCAAAATTGATTTTAATTAAATTTATACTGTAGGAAACGAAGCATTTGACCAAGGAAAAATCTCCGCGCCGATAGATTTTTGATGGTAGTTGGTGGAAAATGTTTGTCTGAGTGTTCTCAACAAAATCATCAGCTCCCATAAACATCTACCGGCGCTGAGTTTTTTCCTGGGTTAGACTGATTTTTCGGTTTCGTTTCCTGCATTATTAGCAGTGTTAATCAACAACATAATACCTTGCAAATAATTTCAGAGGAGCTTTCAATTCTCGAGAGAATTTAGTGATAGTCAATTTTTAACCTAAGGAGTTCAATTTGTATTGCTTCACCTACTCTTTTTTTATACTAAGTTTAGTTCTAAGTTTGTAACACTTAAAATTATTGATACGAACAAAATTTTCGTGTTTACGTGTTCATAAAATTACCATTTTCGGTTTCTGTCCGTCTGTCTGTCTTTGGACACGTTAACTCAAAAATGAAATGAGATATCAAGTGGAAAATTTTATAGCGTGCTCAGGACGTACTGAGGGCAAGTTCGTAAATGAGCAACATAGGTCAAGGTCACCTTGTAAAACGTTAGAGATAGAACAAAAATTTAAATGAAAAAATGCCCCTTATAAAAAATAAACAACATTTTTTCGTAAACATCACTGGTTTACCCGCGAGAGCGCAAATTAGCTTAGAAATGTTATATAGTATGTACAGGGTTGACATATGCTTGAAACTCGAAAAATAAGTTTTATCGAGAAAAATGTTTGTGTCTTTAGCCGCACATCTTACGCAGACTTTCAACTTGACCCAGGTTTCAATGAAAAGCTCACTCTATTTTATACCTGGTAATAGATAGATGAACACTTTAAATTAGAAAGTTGTTATTGATTAAAAAGGTTATATTTTTTGTTCGAAAAATTTAATTTGCATACCGTTTAGTTTAGACAAAACAGCCTGAAAAGTTTTACCCAAATTTTTTTTCTTGTATGTCTTCTGCGGAATCTAGACACTTTTCGAAAAAATTTTCCCAATAAAAAATGGCTTTCTATTCTATAAAGACCATTCTTGTTCAAATTGAATGAAGAAACTCGCAAAAAGCTATGATATCTAGTTTCTTGAAAATATCGTCTTATAAGATATTTTTGATATCAATTACTGTTTAAACAGTTTATAAAAAAAAGTTTAAAAAAATATTTGCGTTATTATAAAGAACAATATTCTAATTTAATTCAGTTATGAATTAGACGGAGGTTTTAATTAAACCGAAAACATAGATTGAATTCAAAAACCGTACAAGTTGGGCGCCACGAAATTAACATTTCTCTTTTGAAGCATTTTCTTCGATTAAATTTATTTTTCGAGTTTCACGCATATGTCAACTTAGAGTAGTTTTCTTGTTGTTAAGATGCAACTATTGACTACTAATTAAGGCATGTATTTTTTGTAATTCTAGTAAATATAAAGATTACAAATATATTGGAGTATATTTTGGACGACATCCTGTATTGTTCATTCGTGACGCACAATTGATTAAAGATGTTATGGTGAAACATTTCAATCATTTTCAAGATAATAATGCACGTATCAATGAAAAAGCAGATCCAATAGCTGGTAACAATCCTTTTATGTTGAAAGGAGGTCGGTGGAAATCTACAAGAGCTCATTTAACACCAGGTTTTACAGCTCTGAAAGTATGATTTTAATAAAATTTGCTCAGGCATTACGTACGCAACTTTAGTATTATTTCTTATGTAAACTTAATTTTTTAGTTAGTATAACTATATACAATAGTAAAAAATTAAAATAATGACAACCTCACCCCGAAGTTGGCCGTTTAATATTGAAATAAAGTATAAATACTTTCAAACAATTGCCTAATGATTGAAAGAAGTATACATCTAAATATTTGTATTGACAATAGAATGGAAGTGAATTTAAAACATGAATTAATTCATTGATACAAAATCACTGAAGTAAAATAAACAAAATCATTACTTCTATGAAAGAGATTGATTTTAGTTAAAAGTCATGCATTTTATTGATGGAAAATGAAATTGTACTTAGTTTGAATATATAATCGTGTAAATAAAGCGAATGGATGAATTAAAAGAAAATTTTCTTTGCATTTGTTTTAAATAGAGGATTTAGTTATTATGATAGCATATATGTATATCATGTCTAGTCCATATGTGATGGAGTCAACTACATGAAGATTGTTGTTACTAATTTACAGAAAGTTTGAAATAAAATTGATAATTTTTATAATTTATATATTGGCTAAGCTGTAGACCTAGTACACTAAAATCAACAGTCCATATGTCGCTGGTTCAAATCTGACTCGAAGATCTAATTTTTTTTAAAATAAACCTATAAGCAGGTTACATAAGTATTTTGTTATAATATTTATAAGCGGAAGAACCAATAAAAAAAATTGTTTAAAACTATGTTGCATTTCAGAACAACAATACTTGAAATTTGTTAGATAGTATATTATTTCATATAAAAATCTCATGCGTTTGTGTCACCTTCACCACTCAACTCCGTAGGGTAGTGGTATCACATTCGTGGCATCATTCGCCATATTTGATCTCGCGATGGGGTTAGACAACCTAATATCGGTTGGTATTAAGAATTTTTTTTTCAGTGTAGAATTAACATTTCTTTCAATAACTGAATTAATTTAAATGAAATAAACTAAGTAAAATTAAGTTATAGAAATTACGAGGAAAAACATTCTCTTTAGAATCTAAGGAATTTTTGAGCACAATTTCCGAAAGGAAAAAGAGGAAATCGAATTTTCTAGCGTAGTTATGCAGTTATATCGACATAAAGAATTTTGTTTAGATTTCAAAGCAAGATTTGCAAAATGTTCATGCCGAAAAAAAAAAATTTCGGACTAGTAATAGCCCACAAAATTTTCCTTTTCTATGGAAGGGCTAGTAAAAACTGCTTAAATTATATTCACGTAATGCTTGAACACTTTTAAATTCGATATTTTATCATTTTTACAACGAGAATTTTCATTTTTTAGCTAAAACAAATGTTTCCAAACATGTTATCTGTAAGTGAACGACTTATTTCATACATTCAACAAAATATTGACTCATCCAAAAATATTATTGAAGCAAAAGATCTTTCCACCAATTTTGCAACTGAAGTATTTACATTAGCCGCTTTGAATATAAAATCCGATTCATTTGAAAATCCAAATAGTCAATTTAAAACCATTGCAGGTGATTTGTTGGCAGGCTCACATTTAAAATTGTTCATAACATGGACATTAACGATTGTAGATCCTGCGCTAGCGGTATTGCTGCGTATTAGGTACGTTAATTTGATATAACTGATATGGGAAAATTATTAAAGTTTTGATTATTTTCAGAATATTATCTAAAAAAGGCGAAATGTACTTTAGGAAAGCAATAAGTGATGTTTTGGCTTACAGAGAACAAAATAATTTGGTTATCAATGATTTTTGTAATTATTTAAATAACATTCATCTTAAAAATAGTGGTAAAGTAAAAATCTTTTATCAATAGTTTTTCTTTGGTAGTGACAGTAATTTTTAGCACTTTTAGCACGTAAAGTTCTTAATATCATTATAAAACTACTGCAGCGCCCGTTTCAGTATATATTTTATATTTTCACTAAAAATCAATCTGTATTTTATTTAAATTTTAATTAAAATGTTCCGTATTAATTATTATGGAGAAACCAATGAGATATTTAACTATTTATATGTGCAAAGTTTTGTGACCCCTTATCTCACAAATAAGAAATTTAGTAGGGAACCAAGTAGGGAATTTAATTGATCTTAATAGAAAATTATTCACATGTTTTTAACTGAACTTACAGATTTCACGAGAGACGATGTAGTTTCAAATATAGTTACAATATTTCTTGATGGAGTCGAAACATCATCCCAAATTTTGCGATTTTTACTACGAGAAGTAGCAGCTTATCCAGAAGTGTTTAAAAAATTACGAAATGAAATAGATACTATTAAGAGCAAATATGATGATAAAATTACTTTTGATGGATTACAAGAAATGACTTATTTAGATAGTTGTTTATTCGGTAAGAAACAACCCGATGTGATATATTTCTTCATTTACTCATCTAAACAATTGTTTTGTTACAGAATCGTTGCGTATTTATTCGACTCTATTGACAACAATGCGCGTATGTACGCAACCATTTGAATTCCCACCACCAAAAGAAGGTGAACCTGGTCTTAAAATACAGCCAGGAATGGGAGTGTTACTTCCATTATTTTCAATTCATAATGATGAGAAATTACATCCTAATCCGAAGGAATTTAACCCAGAGCGATTTCATAATGAAGAAATGAAGGTTCAGGCGAAAGCTAATTTTTATGGATTTGGTGATGGTCCAAGAATGTGCTTAGGTAATTTTCGCCCTTGCGCTATTGATTTTCCTCGAATTTTATGTTTAGAGGTTTTTTGATTCTTTATTTACCATTTTTGAGCAAAAATGTTAGTTAAAATTACATAGAAAATTATTTTCAATCGCGCATTGAGAATCTGCCTTAAACAGCACCATAAGTTTACATTTCTTAAGATCTTTCTGTTGATTGTACCAAAATTCTTGCTTAGTTTTAAGAAAAGTGCCTTTAGCCGAAAGTCACTATCACCAGTTTGATTGCTCGAAATTTGGAATGATTTACATCGTAAGCACTTTTAAAAAATTTGTATGATAATTTGGATTCGATAATAACAGTTCATGATAAAAGACTAATTAAAGCCTTAATGTAATATTTACTTTACGTTATCCATTTACGAAAGAGTAAGGGCAGTTATTAGCTTGGCTTTTTGTTATGCTAGAGTCACATTTATGGCAAACATCCAACAAACAACATACGACAAACATAGGCAATTATTAAATGAGTGAACCTATCACATTGCATAATAAAAATAATTATTTATAATGGCATAATAAATGCAACGCATTTCTAATTATACATATTTAAGGTATTTCCAGCATGGTTTTCGCAGTTCCTATGCTTGAATTACGGCAAAACCCACTATTCGACAGAATTTAACGATTTTTTTTCACAGACTAAGAATAGGGCGTATTAGTAAAACGAAAAGTTTCAGAAATTTTGACCGTTTAAAATATGAGATATATAATGCCTTAGTTCTCAATTTTGACCAATTTACGTCAAAATTAATATCTTGAAAATAAAACGACGTGCTGCTATTTTATTTTATTTTTTCATTCTAAAAACATTCCTCTCCTACTAGTCTGAGATCCCAATTAGGATCGACCTTCACCTATCTGTTTACCGAATGGAAGTTATTTTTTGTGAAATATAAAATGTTAACAAATGCATCTGCAATGGGTTGCCTAAAAAAATGTGGTCAAGACTACTTTTAGTGAAAATCAAGAGTAAAATTTTTTGAAATTTTTCACTGGCTTGCATCTCTAACGAATTTTGATCTACTCGAAAGTAAAAGCCATAGAGAATATGCAGCTGCTATGTTGACTTTCTCTTTTCGTTCACTATTATCATATTTATACAGGTTGTGAATAGTAATTACGTTCATCTGTTCTCAACTCATTGACTCGCATATCTAAATAAAGATAATTTTATTGCAAATACGGTTCTATATGATTGTCCACAAAATATCAGTCAAAAATAAAGTTTACAAGCTTTCCAAGTTTTGATATTTTTATTAGAAGTTGTCCTGACCATAATTTTTTGGGCAACCCACTACAGGGATATTTATAAATATTTTACATTTCATAATTCGGATCCAGTACTTTTTTTTTCAATTCTGTCGAGAAAATTTTTTAATATCGTCAAAAATAGCTGGGAGGACAGTTTTAGATGCTTTGACTCTCGAAATCGCAAACTTTGCGATTGATTATCTGGAGGTCTAAACGACCAAAAATTCTTAACTTCGTAATCTCACAGCTAACATTATTCTGAGTCTGTGAACAAATATACCAAATCCGTCGAGCAGTCAGGCCCGTGCATAAGAGGGGGATTTTGGTTCAGCCTCGCACAAAATACATCGCGTTGTAGAGATCGATGCGCACAGAGTTTTGGACAAAAATTTCTCTGTGTCATGCAGAATTAATTTGCAGAGTTGAAAATGATACTGAATATCACATTTTGACCTGGTAAAATGTTATCGTACTCGAAAAAAGAGTTTCTTGTTTTTATTGACTTTATGACTTAACAGGATGAACAAAAGTTTGAACCCTCCCTTGGATAATTCCTGCAAACGGGCCTGCGAGCTGTGCTTTCATTTTGGAAATACCTAAATACTTCTCTGTTATCTTCGTTCGATATTTGTCATATCATTGGCCCCAGCAATTACACAAAGCAATTTGAGCAATATTAGAATAAATATATCTTTAAATTTCGACAAAAATATGTTTTTTCATACAATAAATCTAGCACTCTTGTTAAGCCACCATTTATTAATTAAAATCTGTTTTACTAGGTATGAGATACGGATCATTGGTTGTAAAATTAGGAGTCGCAATAATTATATCCAATTTTGACGTGACTGTAAATGAAAAGACAAAAGAACGACCAAAAAATATAAGTCCATCATTTCTATTCGCACCAAGTTTTGAACCAAATTTAGATTTTCATAAGCGTGCAACAATTTATAAATAAACATGAATTTCAAAAAAACAAATAAAGCAAAATATAAATAGAACAGTGAGACTTATATTACATTTTCTGGTATATATAGTTCGAACCAAAGAAAAAAATTTTGTTATGATTATTTTAAAAAAACAATTGTTATCTTAATCGATGTTATTTATTAATATTATAATTTATATAATTAATAAAATTTATACTACTGTGTATTAAATGTAATATTTTTCCCAAAAATCCTTTTTCCTTAATTGACGAAACTGTAAATTCAGAGCCCATACCTTTAGCTTAAAATTGATTTACGGGCGTCGCGTCGAATTAAAGCTTAATTGTTCACAAGAAATTATTGATTAGAGGCGTCACTTTAGAATTGTTTTTTACTTTTTTGTGCATTTTTTCGAGTTGGATCTATTTTTTCAAAATTTTTTTTTTTTTGAACTTTTAGTGAATATAGTTCTAACTTGGTCTTTTATTCAATTAATCAATTTTCTATGTTTCTATCCCTTGGGGCCAATTAAAAAAAATTATTGTCGTAATCGATGATAATCGATTAATCGGAAGTGCTACGTAAGAAATTATGCATGGTCATATATTTACCAAAAAATATATTGGTTGATTTGCGAATCTCCTCCATTTTGTTTTTCTTTGATTAATAAGGATCAAATGGAGAATCAATGGATCATCGGAATCTTGGTAGATCTTTTAAATCACTTTGTATGATATGAAATGAGAAGAAATAACTTCTTTACAAATTTTCTGATCGAATCGGTTTTCCGTACTATCATATCAATAGTAGAGAATGTATAAATTTATAAATTTGTTAAAGGTGGGAAAAATATAAAAGTGTACAATTCATATATTAATTTTATGGAAATATTGACAATGAAATGATATTCTTCAATAATTAGGGTGAGTTCTAATAATTTTCTCGATGAACAATATAAGCAAATCAAAATGATTACCGTCCATTATTGAAAATATCTAACAATATCACATTTTGTAATGTAAGACTAGGTTAGGTTAGGTTATATTGGCTGTCCACGAAGGACACTCTTAGGCTATAGAGCCCATTGTGATACTATATATGTGTTTTACAACCTTTTTCGCTGATAATTTAATTTATCAGCTCCTCAATTATTTTCAGAGGCTGAGTGCATATACCATGAACTACACCAGTCCATTAATTTAAGAAATTAGTAGATGTTTTGAATAATGCCCTTCCATCAAATTTTAAATATAAAAGTTTCGAGCGACCCATCTAAGAAACATATTTCTTAAATCGAGATTGAAAAATTCAAGAAAATTTACGAAATAATGTAAAATGTATGTGTTATATCGGCTGTGAATTACTTTGTTTTCAATAAACACTCGATGAACCGAAATCTGATATCAATCTACATTAACACTTTGAGCAAAGGTAGATAGAGATACTGCAGTCTACCACATATATAGAACGCATACTCACATTTACAATATAAGAACTATCTGTCTCACATTGACAATATTAAAATATACATAGAGTGTTTTTTTTTAAAACTTCCCGCTTTATAATTCGAAAACGGAACGACAAATCGCAAAAATCGAAAACACGTATTCCGGGCTGTATTTAGAATCCGGAGGTCCTGGGGCCAAAGTTTGGTGGTGGCCCCTAAAATTTTTTCGCATATAGGTAGTGGAGTATACTCAAATAAAATAATATGATTGCATATGAAAAAGTATATTTTTGTATTATGATTGTACACTGACAATCGTTTATTAATTGTAATTAAATAAAAAGTTTGCGCGATTTTTTATTAGCAAAAGTGTTGACAATATTATCAAATATCGAGGAGAATGTCGACAAGCGTTATTGAGTCACCGACGTTCGCAATCTGTTCTTTATAATCTTTAGTTTTGAAAATTATCTTTGTCCTTCTGCATTACAAAAAGTATATAGCACATTATTTGGAAAATTATCCGGTAGAGAACAACTTCATTCAATTAAACCTTTTCTTTTCCGTACTGTTTTGCAGAAGTGACTAGATAAACCAATTCATTAGCTAAATTAAAGTCTAAATCATCAGGGCGTTGATGTACAAGATTTTTGGCCTTTAGTTCCAACTAAGAAGGTCCGTTGTGGTCATCTTATCCAAGAAAAAACATTCACCCATTCAACGATACGATCAGTTGGTTAAAGACAGAAAGTGAAGATTTAGGTCGAAATATGTCCCTCGGTGACTGTTGCACAGCATCCACTGTTCTATATTCTAGAGGTGTCAATCTAACACTCACAGATCGAACACGTACATTTCATACCCTTGTTCATCGGACAATTCTTCAGTCAATTTCCTATGATTCAAATGCATCCTCTTAGATTCTACGAAATATTTTAATGACTTTGGAGAATTCGCAATTGAACAAATGATCACCAATCTGTATATACTTACTCGTAGAGTTGAATCTTTCCAGAATTCCATGCCAAAATTTGGTGTAAATTACTGATTCTAATCGAGACATGTTCTGAAAAGTATCGCGAGTTTGGATTTTGATAACATCTTTTTGTTTAATGTTATCGTGAATTTCAATTAACGCCTTTTGAATGAATTTGTAACTGTGGTTATTCGACTACAACTACACTAGGCAACCTCTCTTAACAACTACACTAGATAACCTCTGTTAAACATTACACTAGAAAACCTTCCTTAGTTTCTATCGAATTTGGGATCAATTAAAAAATATATATCAATAATTTTTCTATTTCATCCAAATTGGTGGGACCCTCAATAAATTTGGTCCAGCACGTATTGGCTGATTTTTAGAAAGGAATGAAAAGTACTTAGTTATTTTATACGGAGAGGTCTTCATTGTTTAATAGGGTCAAATTTGTTTTTTAAAATGAAACCACGTATTTGATTATTATTCTTTGCCACAAAAAAGTGACAAAGTTTTTTGGGCAAAAATTGTTGACCCAAGAATACTTGAAATCGGGTGCCAAAAATTTAGGTTTAGAGAAAAAAATAGGCTTTTTTCGGTAAAGAGCAATAATCCGCTATAAGAAAATGTGGTTTCATTTAAGAATTCAGAGATGATTCCCACTTGATCGTCCCGGTAAAAAAAAAAACTGAATACTATATTTTCATTCTCTCTAGAAATGAGCCGTTACGTGTATTCTCTTTCTTGATTTTCCATTCCGTTTTCGAAATATAATAATGGATAAATAGAAATTACCTCACTTTTTAAAAATCATCCTATAGATTATCATTTTGTCATAAAAAACATAATGAATTATTGTTTTATATGGAAATCAAAATATGATCTATTAGGTAATTTTAAAATTTTAAGGAATCTTGCCCCAAGGACAATTGCCCCCTATGATCCCACTCTTTTTAAATACGCCACTGTTTAGTATGAACTAATTACCTTGTAGTATGAACTAATTTTCTCATACAATCGTAATAAATAAGTGTATAACTATATTCCAAATATTTGAATATTATTGTTATCTATTGAACTAAGTAAAAGCAGATATTATTATGTACTTTAAGTAAGTATTACACTGTAAGTAACTTGTAAATATATAAACGTTATCATGTACAAGTGAAAATAGTCTTATTACTATTGTTATATTACATGTAATTACATAACATGGTATTGTTTTGATTACTAGTTTGTGTGTTCTTTGATCAAATCGTATAATTAAACAATTCAATTTAAATTGTACACGTATTGTTATCATTATCAATACTAGAATAAATGTAGTATTATACAGAGTAACTATGTATTTTGTGTGTCATAACTATTCACTTCTTAACTGTAAAGTACTTTTCAATTTCTGGCAAAATATATAAGTTGATTTTAACCAACCAATTACATTCTGATTAACGACGTACATTCATGAGACTTGTTAAAAGACAAATAAAAATTAAATATATCAGTTTAAATGATCTTGAATGATTTAAGAAAAAAAAAATTGTTACCGAATTAATTTCGTTGAATTTAAAGGTTAACAAGTGAAAATAAACAATTGACTGAGTTAATTATTGAAATACCATGTATAGACAGTGTTGATTTCACAATGGTTTATTTTTTTAGGTCATTTAAGTAAAGAAAGATATCCACTCCTCTTACACACAAATACATTACGTATACATACTGTATGTTTCTAACGTGATTCGCAAAATTTTAAACAAAAGTTGTTTACTTTTTTATAAGGAACATTTTTATATTTAATTTTTTGTTCTATCTCTTAACGGTTTACAAGATGACATCCAATTGACCTATGAAATAATACCCAATTGACCTATGTTGTCCTAAGCACGATATAAAAATTTCAACTCGATATCTCTTTTTGTTTTTGAGTTATGATGGTGACAGGCGAGTAGACAGACAGACGGACAACCGGAAATGGACTAATTAGGTGATTTTATGAATGCATATACCAAAACTTTGTTGGTACCATCAATATTTTTAAGCGTTACAAAATTGGGACGTTACTTAGTATACCTTGATATATTTCATATATACATGGTGTAAAAATTGAAAAAGCAAGGTTTAACATAGGAAAATATAAAATCGATATTTATCAAAAATATATCGATTACTATATACTTGAAACTTTTACCAGTTAATAATTATTTAAATTTTTAACAGACTCTTCTAATAATTTCCAATTTGTTAGTTAAATTTTAATACGAAAGCACACAGCAAAACAGATTGGTGAATGAACGTCCGTAATTAAATGATTTTATTTTTGTAAGAGAACATGGCAAATTAAAACACAAAATTTTACCAAAATTACAAACTCTGCGAAAAATTATCGAATTGGAAATCATAATAATTCATTTCAAAACTTGTACTTTCTATGTCTCAAAAATGTTTATCACTCCTTGTTGCGTTGTACGTAGGTTTGAAAGGGTGGGAAATGTTATCCCTAAATTTTAATAATTTAGAGATCATTTCATTCATTTACGACGTACATTTGATCAAAATAGAAGCCGAATTATTCTCTCGGGTCAACCGAGTTATAGCTTAATGTGTGCATACGGCATTTAAACAATAGAGAGTAAAAATTTTACTTCTGTTGCTAATGTGGGTATGCAAATAAGTGTAGTCAAATTCTCTATAATATAAGGATTCACTTCAAATAAATCTGTCTAAATTTAGATACTAAATCACATTTACGGTTAATTATCACAACAGTGCTCTGGCTACAGAATTGGATACATATTAACTAACTATATACTTAACATGAATTAAATGTAGAAGGAATATGTACCTTTGGTGTAAACAAGACTAAGCAATTACTTCATACACTAATGCATGAATACAATCTATTCGCATCATTTATGAGTTTTATTGGAGGAGTTTCCATGGTAACGATAGACTAATTGAGCCGACATATGAGTCTATCGATAATATTTTGAGTAATTTAAGACGCAGCGTATAGATACAGATAAAAATACCGTCGATTTAAGAACGAAAATGTTGAAAGAACTACTAGACATTTTTTTTTAAATCGATCGAACATTTTTAGCTTTTTAATTTCTCCTAGTAATAAAAAAATTTTGAACAATTAATGAAAGTTTTTAAGTGAATAATTGAGGGTGGTGAAAATATAAATTCCTCTATCAACTTTCATCTAAAAGTGTTCAACTCAAAATTATAAAAAGATGCCAACCAAAAATCCCATTAACCTCTCCCAATTCCAAAAAAAATTTATAGCAAATAAAAGAAATTATCCAAAACAAAAAATCAAGCCTTAATCTTACAATCGGTAAACAGTATTCTGCTGAGTTATTGATCGGAGCAAAATAAAATTCGGATCACGAATCTCAACCGGATCTGCATATATTTACAATAGAAATACGATGTGACCATGATTACACCTAATTATAAAGTCATTAAAATTAAAAACCACGACATCTTGGAACGGAGTTTCATTGCACCGTTGCATAGATAGGTTCTACAGATTTTTACAGCCTTGCCAAACGAAAATATCATTGAAGAACTTAGCAAATTGGGAGTCAATGTTCTATATTATTTCAACGCATGGCTGTTACTAAGATATTCGGGGATGAAATTGAAAAATTTTTGGAGTATGAATTAGCTCCTTATCCGTTATCACTCGTCGATGCTGCTGGAATGCATAAAACAACAAAGTCAACTATTTACGATTGTTTTCAATCAGTCAATGTTGAAGTTGGTGGTTCAAACTCTGCTTACATTATCGATGGAGGATGTCTGCTACATCACGTTGTGTGGGATCGAAAAGAATCCTTCAATGTTATTTTTGAAAAATATGTATCTACGTAGACATTATGGTCATAGATTGACGATAGTATTTGATGGCAACAACGATTCGACAAAGAACATTAAAGCTGCAGATCAATGTCGTCGGACTACAAGAAAAAATACATCTTCGTGACATCTATGACTACTTCAGCAAACCAACAACAATTTTTCGCTAACATTAATAATAAATCTAATTTCATTTCCATTAAGTGACAAATTGACAACTGAAAATTTTCCAGTGAACCAAGCTGAAAATGACGCAGATGTCCTCATAATTGAAACTGCAATTGAAAAATGTAATGCAACAAACGCTACTATTATAGTCGGTGAAGGCATTGATTATTAATACTACTCACTGCAAAGACTAAAATTGATAAAATCATTTACTTTTGGAAACCTGGAACGGCTCAACAGCGAGCAGAAATTTATTCTTTAAAAAGTTTAACTGCTTATCCAAAATGGCAAAGTATTTTATTTTTACATGCTGTAACCGGTTGCGATATTACATCAGCTATGATCAGAAGGGGGTTAAACATCAGTATTAAAATTATATGAAAAAAAAGAATTTGATTGATTGCGCAAATGTATTTACAGAAATTGATTCTTCACCTCAAACTATAGTCACAATAGAAATTCGCTTCCTCCTTGCTGTGTATGGAGCTCCAAAAAAAAAAAAAAGAAGATTGTATAGATAAATACAGATATTTAACTTTTGTCAAGAATACACGAAACAAGAACCAAGTGCAACTATTTTCTTCCAACATCGGCTTTTGCTAACCAACACTTGTGTCGAGTATACTATCAAGTTCAGACATGGCTAAGCAATCAATTGAACCACGAAGGCTCCCACCTGCTTCAGAAAAATTCCTAAACACTATTTTTTGCAATTCAAAAAAAGGTTGTAGTGCTAAATGTGGCTGTAGATGAGTAGGGTTACTGTGTTCTCCAGCGTGTACTAATTGCCAAGAACTGTCTTTCTCAAATGTTCAATTGAATATAACTGAGAAAGAAGATCAATGTGATTTCGATGAAGAAAAAGTTGATTCATCTCCATTTGAACAATTTATCAACATCCAGCCAGGAGAAGAGGAAGAGGAAATCGAAGAAGACATGACTGTTAAAGTCAAGTCACAAAAGTATTAAATATTAACGTTGAAAATACTAAATTTTACATTTACACAACTATATCAATGTGTTAGTAGTTTCAAGAGACTATGTTCCGAAAAAAATGTTTAATTTTGTATAATCTGACATCGGATGCGTAATCGGCGACCAAAAAATATCCCTTAAAGCACAGTTTCGACGACAAATACTTAGTTTGCCGTTTTTTGTGCCAAAAAGTGGAATTTCCAGTAAAAATGGCACGATTTTTTTAATACATGACAGAATCATCAAAGCATACCTATTAGATGACAATTTTAAGCCAAAATAAATATTTCAAAAAATTTTAGGCTACATATGACCCCCGCTGGGTTCCTATGGCTCATATGAATAGGTCAACTTGACTGAATGTTTCTTGGGGTCTTATAAACACGTTACAAAAAATTTTAAAATCGGTGCTGTTTCCCTTTGCATTCCGGCTTATTAACTACTACTAAATATCGATAGTTATAATTTTATGTTCTTTCACACAGTTAATGAAAACCTATTGAATATATTTACTAAAATAAAAATTATTTTTTAGTGAATATAATTACTACTCTCATCAAAGATAATGTCTCTTTGCAAAACTTTTCAATTGAATGTGTATATTGAAATGAACATTGAAGAGGATAAACGTTAAGTATCATATGGAAGAGCACGTTAATGGTACCTACATCTACTATAGCATCACAAATATAATTACCGACAACAGTAACAACACCAACAAAAACAACAACAAAAAAAAAAGCAAAATTAATTAGATTTTATGTGTTGTCGGGCGTGTGTAGCAGCAATCAACATACCCACACATGTGTGTATGTATAACTCACTACTACTAACCTACTTTTATGTGAATAGTATCTACCTTCATCTATATCTATCCCCAGTACCTAAATATAATAAAACTTTTTTAATTTAGTTTATTATTTTCATCGTTACACAAGTTTTTAAAACATTAAGTAACATGGGTATTTAACAGTTTGGGAGTCTAAAAAAAGTATGAAGATATGTGTAGTTATGTATTTGTACAAGTTTGTACAGGAGGATCGGATTTTATCTGTAAAACAAGTGAAAACAAGCAATTGATTGAGTTAATTGTTGAAATACCATGTGTAGACAATCATGTAAGTAAAGAAAGGTATAATCATTCTTACACACAAAGTAATAAGATTATCTTTCTTCTCACTTCCTCAGTAGACATGTTAATAAACAAACACACACATATCACTACATAGTATAAAATAAAGTCGCTTTTTCTGTCCCTACGTCCCCATGTCCCTATGTACACTTAAATCTTTGAAACTACGCAACGGATTTTGATGCGGTTTTTTAATAGATAGAGTGATTCAAGAGGAAGGTTTTTATGTATAATACATCCATATTATAGTAGAGTAAGGGGTTGAAATAGGGGTTGAAAAGGATATGCTTCAAAAACTAAAAAAGTTGTGCATCGATTAAGCTCAAATATTGACACGATATACAACCAGCTTCAAAGATCTATTGTTTTTATCTACTTTTAACCTTCGGAGGGTAGAAAGGTGTAGCGAGAAAGTGGGAAGGAATTATCGAATATTTACAAATATACCTAAGTGGGGTATCAAATAAAAGAGCATGACGTGTACATTACAAAACTGTTATCCAACGCAAGGAAATGTGGAGGGAGGGGTGCAAGTGGGGATGTTGCCCAGCAAAGCGGGTAGTTCACAGCTAGTATACAATAAATTTATACTGGATAGAATACTAATACAGTTTCAAAAAAATTTATAAGGAAAAATTGTTTATTTTTCTTTTAAACTTTCATACTTATCTCTAATGGTTTACAAGATGGCTCCTACGAACTCAAGACGAAATTGACCCATGTAGCTCATTTACGGAATCAAACTCACTTTTACGACCTGAGCACGCTATTAAAATTTCAGATTGATTTCTCTTCGTTTTTGAGTTATCTTAATGACAGATGTGCAGACGAACGGATAATCAGAAATGGATTATTAAGGTGATTTTATGAACACCTATACCAAAATTTTGTTGGTACCAACAATATTTTTAAGTGTTACAAACTAGGGACTAAACTTAGTATACCTTGATATATTTTATATATACAGGGTATAAAAAGAACGGGTCACTCAAATTGTTTTCAAGGTTCATTTTCGAGATACAGATTTTAAATTTAATAAGTTTAATGAATTTTTATTTTCAAATGTCCCAAAAGCCTTCCAATAATTGAGACAATGCACTTTGTTTAGAAAAGAGCATAGTTTAGTTTACAGTGGTTTTTCTCAAAAAATATAAAGGATAAAAGGTTGCCACTTGGAATTCAGTTTTGTTTGTCTTTAATATCTAATTTCATACCAAACCTATCTGATATAGATGAGGAATGATAAATCAAAAGGATACTAGAAAACAAGTACCCTATAACTCTGTTACTGAAGAATAATTTCTATTTTAATCGATAAACTACAATATTCTGAACATATAAAATTTTGAAGGGGGGATGAGTATATTAACTTTCTACCAAAAAATTAACACACATTGTATACGCATAACGCCATATACGGCATCGGTAAGATAATATCAAGTGGAACACTTCAGTTTGCGTAGAGAGATTCCCTCACACTTACTTTATAGCTTTTTTTTTAATTTCAAGTAGAATGTCCACTCGAAAATTTTTGTACCTCCACAAAATTTCATGCTTTATAGGATAAGGAATACAAAATTTAAAAAAAAAAACCTAAAAAATAAGCAAAAACTAAATATAGTCAGTCGTGGAAGTAAAAAATTAAAATCTTAGAATATTTGCTTTTTTTTTTAAAATTTTTTTAGTTAATTATAGCATGAATAATTATAATTTTATAATTTGTGAACTGAAATTATCAACGAATGTATAAAAGAATATTAAAAAATATCAAACGCCATCTATGAACAGTAATCAAAAGTTGCTAAATATCAGAATCACTTAGTTAATAGTTAATTGCACATCTTCAATTTTTATTACACAGGTGTCGTTTTTTCGATTGAAAAAAGGTTTAGTTTCCTAGGTTACGGTACTATATCTGTAGCTATATTCATAGCATGTTGATAACCGAAAGTGCGAAACCATTTTTAAGATTTTACCCTACCAAATATCCCTATAGAAGTTTTAACCTCAAAACTATTTATAAACAGCTCTGAGATTTTGACTCACCACTGTAGTAAAATCGGTTTAAAAAATACAATTCCAATGGCCTTATTATACTTCGGCCATCTCCGTAGATTTCCTCTGTTTCAATGTTGTGTTTTCAAAACTAAGTTTCTGTTAATTTGTTTATTTCCCTGTCCAATAGAAATTTTCAGGCAGAAATAAATCATGACTTTTTTTTATATATTCTGTGAAATTAATTGTTCTGATCAAACGGATCGCTTTCACCCGAACTTTTTATTTTTCATAAAATGCATAGTAGTAGTTAAGTTAAATAACTGTTTACCTAAATTAGATTTATGATTATAACCTATACGTATACATATTATACAAACATGTATAGAACAAACCACCCATTAAGCTTTTAAATAATTATCAGTTTTAAAAAAGTGAGTACAATGTTAAAAAAAGTAGTACTACGTTACAAGAGTTTTTAAAATGTTAAGTGAATAAAAAATCGTTGCATTAAGGTAGTTGATTCGCTATGGGTATAGTGTCAGAAAATTCTAAATTTTTGTATACTTATTAAGAATGTTATAATACATTTACCTCCAAACATTGAAGTCGATTGACCGTCAACAACTCCAGATAAACTTAACTAAAGTTGAAAACATTAAAACTCATCATAAAGGTTAAGTTTTTTAGTTCTACAAAAAAAATTCTGATTGATCATTGTTATAGTTTTTCTGAGCTAAAAAAAAGACAAAATTATCATTTTTTCAACATTTTTTCGTAAACATCACTGTTTACCCGTGAGGGCGCCAATTAGGCGGAAATTTTATAATATGTACTATACTTGATTATCAGTTATGTATGTGTCACATGTTTGTATGTGTAATGTGATAAAGAAATCATCACTGACTATGCATGGTATTTCAACAATTAACTCAGTCAATTGTTTGTTTTCACTTGTTATTTATTGTAACCAATCCTATACAGTATTATGTAGGTGAATTAGTTGTGTGGTACAGTTTCAAGCTTTTTATTTAACCAATCTTTAAAAGATACTTTTAAGAGTTAAAATATGTATAAATACAGGAAATAATCGAGCAAGTATAGCATCGAATTTAAATACATTTATAATAAAATTGGCTAAACAGTAAAACTTACATTGTAATAATCAATTACAGATTTAAAACGAACACTTTAAGAAAATATTAAAATAGCTGTTTAAAAAAGCAGAATATAATAAGTGTCATATATCACAGCCAGATTTTATAATCACAATAATTTTTTTATTCACAATCACAAAGCTTCATGCTTACGTATAGTAAAGAGGATGTCTTCCTTGCTAGATTTATCCAGAACCATCAGGTCAGGACGAAGAATACTATCTACGCTGGGTACTTGTCTATTGATGTTCAAGAAAGCACCTTGGGGTATACGCGAACCGAAAGCAAGACGGTCTTGAACAGAATTTTGCTGCCGTTGCCAAGTCTAAATGCGTGCACCATAGTGCTTATGTCTGCGTAATCAGCCAACGGTAACTGATTTACGCCATCTTTGTATGTGGTGGGTCGTTATCGGTTTGGTGTTCCGCCGTTGCATCGAGACACAACTTTCCAAAGTTGCAGCACCACGAACAGCCTCCGTGCCATTATCGGTTTTAAGTGATCATCATCATCGTCGCTTGTTATGATGTGAAGTAGTCGTTGTTGGAAGCGCTGGACTGTGCTGTTAAAGTTGATGATCCTAGAGCTGACGGATAGTGTATTCAAACAGCTCCTGATTGGGATACCGATTTAACACGCGTGCTGCGTCTCCGACCGGTATTCACATTCGGCGCACTTGAATGTATAGATCGGTGTTCCGTGGTTCAATTAGAAGTTTTTTCTAGTTAGCGTGTTTTTTAAATGGTCGGTCACCTCGATCACCTAGAGCGTTCAGGATAACCCAACACAGCAAATTCTCACAAGTTCTGCATGTCCTTCTACCGAGGACAGTTTAAATACAGTATTATAGTATTACATATAGTTTAAATACAGAGATAAAGCCTAAAACTGTTTTTCTTAAAATGTAGGCACTTCCTCCGCCTATTTTTGTAAGGATTTTGTGCATTTACATTCAGTACATGATACTGAACCTATTGAAATAAAAAATAACTCCAGTAATTTAAAACACAAAAAAATTCTCTGTAGTCTGAAGTAACAGATGGCATTTTTTGGCAAATTTATAGATTACCCGGTGGTTCAACTAATAGCTTTTTGGAACGTAAGCTAACTGTTGCTGCTTAACAAATGCTACACTTTGAACAATATTTATCCTCAACTGATGTGTCTTTCGACATGTGGATAATTTATTAGATAAAATGCATCATCTAATCTAAGAGAAAATGCATCATCTAATCTAACAACGTCTAACATTACTGATGCTACCAAATTGTCGGAACCGTTAAATATAGTTATTGGGTACAAGGAATTTTGCACACAAACTTTGGAGGTGAAAGGGGGAAAACAGTTCAGTATCGTTATCTATACTGCGAATTTATTAACTTATTTCTTTGTTTTTCAAGGAGCATACGTACCTGTAATATTTAACTGTACATCGACTCGACTTTGAACATTTGTGATTTGTTCTTTTAACTTAACCAACCTAATTATGCCAGATGAGGTATTTTGTACTTAAGCAATATAATCAGATTTTATATGGAAAATTCGCCTTTGGTTGCAGAATTACGACGATGTGCATTTGAAGTAAGACGTACAGCAAGCTACTGTAGCTTTACCACAGCACAGAGGAAAGGCCGAGAAAATATTGGCCTGCCAAAAAAAGACGATTAAAGAATGAAATTCCATTCGATGATATTATTGATAAAGATGCTTTATTCAATATTTCGATAGGTAAAGCGGCATCTGAACAAGTAACCAATTTCTTACTCAATATTAAAAAATTAAATTTTATTTCGCTGCTTTTTATTTTACTTTGGAGTGTACCACAAAAGTTCAGATGAGCAAAGATAAAAACAAGAAGTATTACTGAAGATGGAACATTTATTGACTATTATTAGCAGGCAGTATTCAAAAAGAAATAAATATAGAATACTGTTTAAACTTTCCGCTCGCATCGATGCCATCTGCTCTTTTCTCATGCGATGGTGTAATGTTAAAATCGATAAATCGGCGTTAGAAAAATCATTAAAATCGAACAAAATTGCTGAATTACATAGATTAATATGGAAATAATAGATGGTTTTTATTATTTGCACTTGATCCGCCTCAATGCCTCAAACATTTGAAAAAATCGAGTCAACACTCGATAAAAATTTGCTCATCTAACGCTGCAGAGGTCCATTTACTTTTTGATCGCTATATGATACCGTCAATAAAAGATTTTGAACGCCAAAATCGTCAAGAGGTTGATATTCCATTTAATATTTCTGGATCTCAAAAAAGTAAGCCGCCAGATTTAGGAAGTTTACGAAATTATAAATTCAAAGAAGCCTTGGTTCAGTTTTTATCTCTTTATTGGGAAAATAACAATTTATTAGCAATTATTCAAAACAAAAAAATATTTTTAACTATTCAGAACTATTGTTCCTCCTATCAAGCGCAGCAAAATCGAATGATAAAAAGTGAAGAATTTGAATACATGTGTAATGATCAAGAAGCGGATATCAGGATCATCTCTTACGCATTCAGAGTAACACCGGGATCGAAGATTTTAATAAAAACTTCCGATTGTTCAAATTTGTGCATATATAACGGCTCAAATAAAAACCCTTGAAGAACTGTTAGATAAATTGAAGAATAGTTAGAAAAAATAAAAAAACAAAATCTCAAATTCAAAATTTAGGAAAAATTGCAATAATAGTTTGTGATTGAAAAATTCAAACGCATACCAGTGGATCAAAAATTTTAATAAGGAATGTGAATGTTTCCAAATAAAAGATGATAAAAAGAAAATTTAAAAAAAAATTTATGGAGCATTCGAATGTAGGCTCCTATAGCATGATAATGAAACTTACAGTGGAATCACAATGGAACAAATGGGAGTACAATTTTTATAAGACTTTTCTAAATACCAAACAGGTTCGCTGAGTATGCTTTAAAAAAAGAAAAACTTTAGCTTGAATTTGGTTTACCCAAGATTGTGCAGAGATACTTTACAAGGAACAGAAAAAATAAAAGAAATAACATTAAAATTTATAACAGTTGATTTGTTATACAAGAAAATAACATGATAAAGAGACAAAATTTATTTCTTATGCATAGTAAATAATATTATTATTCATTAAAAATTAAAATAAACCGTAAGATTTTATTAATTCATCGCAGACGTTACCCAAAAAACGTTTTGTTGTTACAAGTCGTTTAACTTAACTTATTTTGAATTATTATTCTTATATTGCGTAAACTCAATGGCTTGTAACATATTTTAAATGATTCCAGCTGTATGTACATGTGTACATTTAGAAACAATATTTCTCTCTTCCTATTTACTGGAGAGCCATGGATAAAAATATAGTTAAATTCAACGAATATGGAATACAATATTTCCTAGGGTGAATGTGTATTGTATGTAACCCAATAAATGTTTCTATAATATTATATTAAAAATAATAATAATAAAATTAATACTATTATTATTTAATATTTCTAGAAAATGTATAAATTTAAGTTATAATATTTTTTTAAATAATAATATAAGGATAGTCATCTGGTAGTTTTACCTGGAAGGTTTTAAGAGAGTTTTGAAAAGGGATGATTTTATAGATTTTGAGGTGCTCTTTTCGAATTTACAGTGTGCTACCTCATACCTTTACCGCTCGCGCCGCCATATTGGAAAAATGGCGTGATAAAGCAGTTTCTTTGACAAAATCTTCTTTCTGAGTCATTTAACGAGGAAAATATCTACATACAAAATTGAACTAGAAAAAATTGCCTACAATTTATGTCCAAAGAATTTTTAGATAGCCATATACATTTAACAGATATTTCTATATTATACATACCAAAACATTTGCACCTAATTTGCGCCCTCGCCCAACATAGATCTAATTGACCTATGTTGCTCATTTACGAACTCAACCTGACTTTTTCAATTTCAACTTCATATCTCTTTTCGTTTTTGAGTTATCGTGTTGACAGACAGACGGGCAGACAACCGAAAACTGACTAATTAGATGATCTTATGAACACCTGTACCAAAATTTTGTTGGTAGTATCAACATTTTCAAGCATTGCAAACTTGGGACTAAACTTAATATACCTTGATATATTTCATACATAAATGGTATAAAAATTACATACACAAAGATTTTCCGATATGTCATAGTTTTTTCTCTACGTTAACTGTAGTATATTTTCTATATCTCAAATCAACTATCGCATCGCGCCATTATTGTTCAAATCGTCAATCATTTGGACCTGTTATATTGTCATCAATTCAAAAAAACAACATTGTAAACCATGAGCTTGTACTTGCTTGCCACCACATTAGGTACTTATGCATATACGACAAATAACACATTTTAGTTATATGACTCTTTCACTGTATGGTTGTTTTATGCACATAATATATTTATTTATTTACCATTAATCACATTCTTGATATGTTCACGATTATCGCACAAATTACATGCGCAAATACAAGGAATTTTTAAAATATTGAGAGTAGAATTACATTTTCCGTGCTATGTAGAAATAGTATTTCATAATGTGTATTGTAAAAATATTTATAAAATATCAAAATACCAATGTCAAAAACTCCCAAAGCCATTAGTCAGGTGATGAAATTATCTAAAAAATAAATAAAAAGTAATAAATCAAAAAACTGATCAACTGCATAAATTTAATTGAAACTGAAAAAGAAAATCAAGTTCAGTAATTTACATAGCGAATTTTCAATCGCAAGAGTAAGAAAAATTTATTGACGTAAGAATCATCAAAATTGAACCACGCGTTAAGGTCTAGTGTCCCACAAAGGAACAAAAATACATACATATATAGGCTGATAAACACATTACCATTCCTTTGCGTCGCGTAGTTAGGTAAAAACAAAACATGAGGGACAAAAATTATTACACCATATGTCGAAATAACAACGGAAATAACCCCACACCAAACAAAAAGCTATTGAGTCACAGATTTCCATCGCTTAGATCGTATTTATGAAATGAAATGTTCGTTATGAAATGGAATGAGATTTTTCTTTCATATTATTGAACACATGAAATATCTACAAAAAAATGCGGTAAGATGGATCGACAATTAACACCTCCAAAAGACACTTTCTTGGCATTAATTTAGTTCATAAACAAATTTTCAATTCCCGAGCCCATTTAAGGGACCGTAAAGGTGCCCAAGCAAATCCCTAAAAGGTCGAGAAAAAATAACTGCAGTATATAAACTTGGGATTTAAAGCGAAATAATAAAATCAGCGTTATAACAAAAAAAAAAATTAACTTCTTCGTATTTTCGCATTCATTGACCTTAGAAAAATTATATTAACTCTAAAAGCCACTATAAAAAAAAGCCATAAAGCTTATAACAATACAATTTATTTCCGTTCGAACTATTATTTGACATGTCGTTGGTCAGTGTAGATCCACAACCCAAAAAGAATTCAATATGTTGAAAAAAATATGTTTCAGTGTAGAATCAATTTGAAACATGACTTTTGATCAGTTATTTATATTTCTGACAAAACATATTCAACTAGCAACATCCTCACCTTCAAATTTGGGATTTTGCGTTAAAAAAAAAAAAAAACATTGTAAGAATTTGAAATATTAACAATTCCGCGTGATGCTGTATGCAAGAAAAAAGGTAGAAGATTACAAATTCGTAGGTTGCTTTGAATTGTTGGGTTACTAATCTTTATTTTATATCAACTCTTTCCGAGAAGAACATTGACACGTGTTGTTACTTGTAAATATTGAAAAATGAAATATATAGTATAGAAAGTAATTCTCCGTACGTGAGGAATAGCATATATGGAAATATCTATAGTATATCAGATAAAACACCATGGCTTTGCGGGCATATACAAAATTTTTATCGAAATGTTTTCTCTTATAGTTGTTTGTGGTCTCGAGTTTATTCACATCACTAGTTTTTATTCACAATTTCTCAGTCTTCGAACACTGATTAAGTAAAATCCTATCATTGGACGGTCACTTATGTTCAAGGCACCTTAATTTTTTCATCTTTTAATTATAGTCTGCACGAGACTTGCGAGTTTTAGCTGCCAAACATTTACTATTTTGAAAACCTTGCTCAATAGTTGCTCAAAAGAGATTGTATTTTTGTCCAGCCTTTTAAAAACCTTACAGCGATAAATACTTACTTGCGGACAGAATTATTTTTTGAAAAATGAAACGTTTTTCGATATTTTATGATAGAATTTGTGTATTCTGTCATCGGATTCATATTCAGCGACCAAAACTATCTGCTAGATATTAATTTTCAGTCAAAATAGGCATTTAAAAAAATCTTGGGCTATGTATGCCTCCCACTGGGCCCTATGCCCTCCTCTTGGGGTCCTATAAATACGTGTTTCATAAGTTTCATTTAAATCGGTGCTGTTCCCCAACTTTTCAACTATCGACACTTTTTTCCGACTTTTTCACAGTATTAAAAACCAAAAAATTAAACCCTTAACAATTTCCCTTGAAACAGAAATGACATAAAATGAAATATATAAGAAAAAAATATAAAATTTCAAAAACTAAATGTAGGATCTGAAAACAAAAATATATTTTAAGTTGGTGTACCGGAAAAAATAAATAATAAATTAAAATTAATAATCTTGGAACAAAAAATCCAAATTAAATGAAATGGAAAGAAGTAAAATCAAAAAGCCCAAAAAAAAACGATTAAATAAATAATAAAAATTTAAATGAAATAAATAAGAAATAAAAATTAATTAAAAAATTCAACCAAGAGACCTGGAACTGAAAAATCTTTTCAGAAAGAAAGTCTACCTGAAACTTAATAAATAATCTAGAATTACAAAAATTAGGTAACGGAAAACGCAAATTACATGGAATTGCAATAAGCAAAATTAAAAAACCATAAAGTGAAAAAGAGAAAAAAATACAAACTAAAAATTAAATTGAAATAAGATAAAAAAAGAATACCTCCAAGCAACATAAATATAACCAAGTAACTAAAAGAAACACAATTAAGCAAATTGTACAAATCGATAGGAAATTTTTCTCTCGGCAACTTTGGTTTGATTTTTTTTTTCTAAAATTTCGTTTTTACTACTATAACAGATTGCTGTGAATTTCATAAAGGTTTGAGCATCTTATACAGGAAATATCACATTAAACTAAAAGTAAAAATTCTCAAAATTAAAAGTATTACATTCTCAATATGTTACAAACTTTCTTTATCCATGTTAAAAGCAACCAAACTGTGAACATGAATTCACATATAACAACAATAACATTTTACAAAATATAAATGAAATAAATCTTCTAAGCACAACATATACATTTGAATGAATTGTTTTTAAAAAGTTTGAATTTGTTGCCAAGCATATAATCAACGAAGCATCCAGGAAATTCTCTAGCAAAACACACATATACCATTGATCACAAATTCACTTTTCATATACAAATGCACAGTAAAAATCAACATTAACTAGTGAATTATTGTTTAAACCATGTACAAAATTTCCTAAATATTTTTATCTCTGTATAGAGGTGATTTTTTTATAGTACCAAAAGTACGAAAACACTTTTAGGGGAGAAAAATTCTGTATTTTCTTTTTCACAGTGCGTCGTTTTTATGATAAAACAAGGATCAACTTTGTTTTTTAATGAAACTACCTATTTTCGTAGATGTTTGTTCTTTTCTGCAAAATTTTATTTGAAAAACTTTTTTCGTAAACATAAACTTTCGGCACGTAATATTACAGTTTTTAAGGCTTAAAACTGAAAGAATAGTATAGAAAAACAATTTTTCGGATAAAAGTTTATTTGTCTTTTGATGAAAAATAAGAATTTTTCAAGAAAAATATTATTTTGAGAACTTTTTATATTGGATATACGTGAAAACAGACGCAAAAAATTTTGATAAAGGAAAAAAATTTTGCAAACAAAAATTTTTTTCTTTTCAAACAAAAACAAAAATCTGTTTCAAAAATAATGTAGTTCCATTTAAAAAAAAAGCGAGAAGTGTCGTGGGACATCCGGTTGGAACTATATCCTATTGTATCTTCATATATTATGTAGCGCTTCATGTAGCGCTTACTTTTTTACCTGGATATGCTTTGATTGTTTTGCTGGTTTGAATGACTGATTATGCACATGTTCAATTTTATGTTCAAGTTCATTTTGTGCTTTTTTCTTCTATCTCTTTTTGAAAATAATCAGTGTGACTTGCAGCTGATTTGCTATAAAAAAAACACAATTCCAAAAAAATGAAAAATATACAACAAAATAAAAACTATTTGATAATACAAACAACTGCATGAGTAATTAACTATACTTAAATATTATTTTTGTGGGACGCTTCCTTGCAGGTTTAGTGTAATTAGTTTCTTTTAATTTTCTTTGCCATTTCTCCCTCTTAATACTTTTTGCATTTCTGTGCCTTGGTAATTTTAGATTTAATTGGTTTTTGTATCATTTTTCTTGAACGATACTGTTTGCATAAGTGTGCATTGATAATTTTGAAAATTTAAAGTATTAATTTAAGAAGTCAAATACTTATTTTAAATATGTGCGTACATTACCAACAATTTGTTTAATATGTTTAACTTCTGATAAGTCACAACTCAATTTTTTAATGAAAAATAAATAAATAAACTTTATAAATTTTGGAAAAAAAAAATTGACAGATTGTCAATTATTTTCAAAATTCATGACAAGCTGAAACCATTTAAATGTTGCACATTTTTTTGTTTTACCTCCCAACCAGCAAAAAAATTATAGCGTGCGATAAGGAACATACTTCCAAAAAAACAAAGTTGTCCACTGTTTGATACGTGTTTTCGGATTTTTTGATTTTCCATTCCGATTTCCAAATATAATAAAATACTGTTAAAAATTAACCCTATATAACTAATGTTTACCATGATGTATGTACTTACTACCTATTCCGCTTCATATATTCTATCACCTTTCTGTTTTGAGGTTTCCTAAAACGATAAAACTCATTTTAACCTCTTAGAAACTAGAATCAACTGTACTGCTCTGCCTTGATATTCTTTTCAACCCCTTCGAAGCAGAATCGACATAAAGCGACATGTTGATATACTAACAGCTTATTATAGGGGAGAACAAGGAGTGAATTGTGTAGTAACTTGAGCTCGTCAGATTAATGTATGACGAGTTCCTTGGACCTTTCTAAGTAAATCCTCCAAATATTAGGCCTAAATAACGGGGACGCACGTAGGGCAGACGATCAGATTAGTAAAAAACAAATTGCGGTAGGTGTAGTAAACGTACGTTACTTGTAACTAGAGCTCGATCAAAATTTGTTTATTGAAATGTACATTTTTTAGCATGTAATGAAAACACCATATCTTAATTTGCCGCGCTAAAATTAATTCATTGATTTCTTTTTTACTCTTCTAATTGCAATTTCCTTTTTACTCTTCTAATCACCTCCCCTATGCTCCCCCCATATTTAGGGCTAAGTGGAGGTATTAAGGAAGCTTCAAGGAACCCTTCATATGTTAATTTGATGCGTTCGAGTTACTACAAATATCCCCTCTTAGGCTCTCCTATTATTACAATCGTAATAAAATCAATTTTCAAAATTCATATACAGAAAGATTGGATGTACAAAGTTGTCGAAACTTTGTCCTCGACCATCTGATCAATATATTTTAAATTATTAAAATATTAAAAAACATAATGGTATAAGCAAAGTAAATTGGAAGTTTTATTTCATCAAAATTCCAGTTAATAAAAATTTCGAAATTTCCGATATAAAGATTTTTATAAGAAGACGGTTTCATGATTAAATTGGGCGAGGATGCAGAATGAACGCAATGAAGACAGTTTGACAGTGTGAACTTATTTGATGTATTATATATACATAAGCATACTGATAGTATACGACTCGGAAATTTTACACACAATTGAGTCACTTACGTATAGCTGAAGTAGCGGAGCTGAAAAACTCGAGTTCGAGTACTGGCTTCTGTGTTATTTTTTCGATTCTTCTTATTTGTTTAAAGGAAAATACGTTATGTACGTTAACAATAAAGGTTGCTTTACTTAACAAATTTTCTCTCAATGATGTTAAATTTGATTAAAAAAAAAAAAAAAAAAAAACCAAAAAATACAAGAAAGTGAATAATTTTGAAATTCGTAAATTCGTACTTCAAAAACTAATTTTTGTCATGGAAAATATTGAGTATTTATCTCAAAAGTATTTTTTAGTTTTTTTTTTGGAATTTTTTGAAAAAAAGTTTAGTAATTTTGTACTTTTTAGCGATTTTGTCTAAATGACTAAAGTAACCCAAAATTAGAACTTTCCATCCTTTAATTTTTATCTGCCCCTTCCACCCCTTCCATCTCCTTTAAGATTAGAATTTTTGCTTTAAATTTAAATAAGTCCACTCAGAAATCTCTCGAGTCACTGAAAATTGATAATTTTTGAAAAAATTCCATCCCACATTATTCCATTTGTTGCTCCTCCTTCCTGGGGAAGAATTTTTGATTCAAATTTAAATGAGATCACATCGAAAACATACTTTCTCCAATATTTCCATATCGGATTGAAAAAAAAACTAAAGTCGGTTATTAATTAGCAAAGATGTCGCAAAACAAACATTAACTGTTTCTAATCCGTCTTGCTGGGATTAGAAACAGTTAATGTTTGTTTTGCGACATCTTTGCTAATTAATAACCGACTTTAGTTTTTTTTTCAATCCGATATGGAAATATTGGAGAAAGTATGTTTTCGATGTGATCTCATTTAAATTTGAATCAAAAATACCTATCTGTTTTACATATTTTTCAGATAGTTTATTTATATTTTTTTAAATTCATTATTTATTCATAAGAAAAATTTTTTAATTTTCGCCAATTCAGACTGTTAATCGTCTTATATCTTTGAAAGCTCGTTTAAAATCCTGGTTGTTATAAGGTAAATACCTGGATTTTTTGGGCTCAGTGTTTTGACACTAAGTTATATTTCATTAAGAGAAAATTTTGGGGAGATAAGAAGTGGAAAGCGTTTAAAAACTGTTCAATTTTCTCGTCTTGCTCATTTTCGTGGATTGGCAAAAGTATCTTTTAAGTCTTGTACAAAAAGATCAGCTTTTTTTACTGCTTCTTACCCACGAATCACCTGCCGCATGACCTTTAAATGTGTAACGGTTTTAAAGTGACACTTAAATTAAGGTTTCATATATTTAATTTTATGAATATTCATTCGAACTTACCCATTAAAAACTGTCCTTGTTGGCAATTTCTTGACTTATTAATCTTAAGGGAGAAAGAAACCTTAAAAAATTTGTTAATTTTCCCAAATTTGAAAATGAAACAGACCAAAAATAACAAATAACAATAAAAAATGGGTCATTTTATCGATATATTTTGTGCTCTATTTGCATTTTTCTCCACTTTCAAGAATTTTAGCCATCCTTGAATCTGCAACTGCATCCATTGATATGGTAAATTCTTACTTTTTAATAATAAAAATATTATTTCATGGTATAATTTTAAAAAAATATATGTAAAATTACAAATCTAATATTTTCATATTTTTACATTTATATAATTCTAGTTTCATATCAATAAATTATTATTATTATTATTATTATTATGGTAGTGATATCATCCATATCTCTGATGTAACATAGAAAGTAATATTGTGTGTACATACTACATACATGTGTAATATGTTCGAGTCATCGAAATGTACGAATGCCTAGTTTAGTAATGGCTGATTCAGACTAACATTAAATAGACATTGACAAATTATAGAAGTAACAGAATTAATGATTGGCTAATCTTTAAATCTACGAACATATAAATTATAATGGTCAGAATTAAAGTATCTGTAAATGAAAGTCTGGACACATAAATATAAGCGTGTGAGAAAATGGCGGCTGCTGCAGTCAATGCTATGGCCAGGCACATGGTTGTAAACATAAACAAAACAGGGCCTTTAACAAACATGTGTTGTCAATAATGTGTCAATTTATTTTGATTTTGTGATATTTTAAGTTAAGTATATTACTATTTTGAAAATTTTCTTGCCTGGAAGAACAAAAACATTCCAAAAAAGTAATTCTAATTAATTCTAATGCAAGACAAAGAAAGAAAAATGGACTTTTCTTTCATTGCGTTTCTTTCATTGGAGCGAGTGAAAAATGGCTGCACCTCAAAAACAACCAATCCCGAAATGGACACGTTGTGTCCATACTTTCATTTACAGGGACTTTATTCAGAATATAACGTAACAATTACCTTCAATATGGTATTTATTTGATGCCATTTTCTTGACATCAGTTAAGAATAATCCATTTAAAAACAAGTGAAAACAAACAATTGACTGAGTTAATTGTTGAAATACCATGCATAGTCAGTGTTGATTTCTTTATCACATAACACATACAAACATGTGACACATACATAACTGATAATCAAGTATAGTACATATTATAAAATTTCCGCCTAATTGGCGCCATCACGGGTAGACAGTGATGTTTACGAAAAAATGTTTCAAGCAAAAGTTGTTTAATTTTTGATAAGGAACATTTTTTACATTTAAACTTTTGTTCTATCTCTAACGGTTTACAAGATGGGACCGACGGACCCAAGACCCAATTGACCTATGATGCTCATTTACGAACTTGGTCTCACTTTTTACGTCCTGAGTACGCTGTAAAAATTTCAGCTCGATATCTTTTTTCGTTTTTGAGTTATCGTGTCCACAGACGGACGGACGGACGGACGGACAACCTGAAATGGACTAATAAGGTGATTTTATGAACACCTATGACAAAATTTTTTTCCTAGCATCATTATTTTTAAGCGTTACAAACTTGAGACTGAACTTAATATACATTGCATAATACATATATGCATGGTATAAAAAAGACAAATATTCATGAAATGATGTTCATCATCGTATCTAGTCGTACAGTCAGATAAGTTATTGCATTTCAGAGAGTATGATATTTGCATTTAGAAAAATTTATTTGTTTCTAACTTCATCTGTAAAAGACGCATCAATATTTTTGTTTGGATATTTTAAAACTGATCAAAATAGATTTATGAGCTATTTTATGAGCTGCAAATTACCCTTCTGAAATAAAAATGTTGTTATTATAAAATATCACTGATCAATCTAAAACGTATCAATTTGGATCCCAACTGAAGATTTCTGAATTATATAATCTCTAATAACGCATGTAGATCTCGCACATTGTGAAATAAAAAATTCTTTGAAACCATGTTTATTCGTGTAGTTGGCAAAGTACTTTTGATCAAAATCATTTTGAAATCAATTCTCGATTTTGCTCCAATTGCCTGTAGATAAATTTTTGTATTATACAAATACGTGTATTAGCTAATCGTAATTACTTGTGCATGTTACTCGTTTCTAATTTTATTACGATCTACAAAAATTAAATTCCTTAACTTAACTTTTCGAATTAAGATCAGTTGTTATGCTCAGGGCTCGTGTGTGTTTTTATGCTTAGAATCTACATCGCCCCCACCCATCTACATCGCCCCAACGTAACTGCCCATGTGCTGTACTACTTCTCGAAGCACAAGTATGATGTGGAAGCTTCTCCAAGAACATGAAAAGCATTATCTTACCAAGAAAAGCATTAGTGCTGCAAGATATCTCATCCAAAACCATGCTCATTGTCGTAATCTCTACGCTCGAAACAACAAAAATCTCGAAAAGATCTCGAAAGAAGAGCAAAAACGACCAAAATACCTTGATATTCTACAAGAACTACGACAATTATACCCATGGTGAATAGTCGGTCAAAATGGCTGCCTTAATCCGATCCGATCTTCTGGTTTGATCTTAAATTATCTCTGCCATGTAGAAGGTTGACATGACCAAATCGGACCAGAACTCTTGACAATACGATGTCGAAAAGTACTTTTCGAGTTGAAACAATAATTCTGAGATAAATTGTCTGTAAAATTTAAAAATTTTTGAAAACTTATATTGAAACGGAGTCGTTTAAAGTAATAAATTCGTGCGTTTCACAAATCCAGAAGCTTAAAATACGAGAATAAAGAAAAAATTTAAAGAGCAACAAAACACAAGTGTTGATTAGATAATATTTGTTTACAAAGCAAAATTGGACCAATATCATTCGTACTAGACTGTCTTAGTAAAAGTCTCTACATTCATCAAGATGCAAACCCTGTATCCGCCCTTTCCCCGAGACATGGATACGTTTATATTTAAACATTAACATTAATTAATTTCAGAAAAACGGTAAAATTGCAATTCTGGGTTATTACGGGGTGTGTTTTCACAATTAACAACACAACAATTTGATCGATTCGATCGTTTTATACTCATTTTAATGAATATTAAATCTATGGAATGTAGAGATTAGGAACACAATCTCTGTGTTAAATATGAAGAGGAATCTAAGAAAGATGATTTTTATTAAAGCGATGGATTGTGTTAATTTTAGATCTGATACAATATTTTTAATTATAATTATAATTTTTTACAATACATTCTGCCATACTGTATTGAGGTAGCAAAATCAGTGGTTTTATTATATTAGTCTGTGATTATTATTGTAATAATCAATAAAGAAATTTATTTGTGAAAATATTTGTATGTATTTACCTGGTATTTTCTTGATACATTTTTTAATCTGGTATAATGAACCAGAGACCTCTTTAACGAGAATGTAACCTCAAAAGTAACCATATTTTTATTTTGTTTTTATTTTATTTTTTTAATATGTTAATTAAATGTAATTTATCTGTGTGCTTATATTGCTGAAGCTTGCCTGATGAAGTTAAAATAAAGGCTAACGAAACGTTGCAAATTTAAAATCCAATATCCAGATTATTTTGATCTTTATTCCCAAGAAAAATTATAACTTTTATTGTTTGTAACATGGATGAGATTCAGAATATTACATTATTAAAACTTGGAATGTCTAAAATGAATTATATTCTTCAACTGGATCTCGTGTTCACCCAGTTGAAACTCCCTGCCGAATGCATTTATTCAGATCGAAATTAATAAAAGGATATAATGAGGCCGATTTGATGCAGAGACCCTATCCTAACATTTTGTCGTGTAATCAGGACAATAAGTTTATGTTACTAGAGATCGTATCATATAATCGAATACGCTTCTGTATAATAGAATTTAACATTATTTTGTATGAGGGAGAAAAAAGACTAATTATGAGTAGACATCATAAATGAATTATTTTTAGTTAAGCAAATTTCTTAAGTTTTGATCCTTTAGTTAAGAAATTTCCTTTTTTAGATAACTTATCGTCCCCATGTACCTATATTGAGTTTTTGGATATTATTACAATTTTTTTTATTTAGGTGAATTGTATGATTTTGAAGAAAAATAAATCTTTGTTTGTTAACCTATTAATAGTTCCTATTAGCAGGAAATTCCAACACGCTCCCTCAAGGTCCATTTTGTTAAATGATGGTTTTAAAGTGGATACTTCTAAAATTTATTTGGCTGGTTATTGCTAACTTTATAGATGGATGGAATACTCATATGTTTACATATGCCATTGATTATTAGGTATGTAATGCATTATCCATGTGATATCATATGTTATAAGAGAGATATTTTGTATGCATTACATATATTAAAAATCCGAAAACATAAAGGAAATGATACAAATATCTGTGATATAACATTTATGCTATGGAATTGAGTCATGTAGGTGGGATATGTAATACATATAATGTTCAGAAAATGGATAACACACATATTATTATCATATATGTATTTTAATATACATAATCAATAATAAGGATTGGCATATATTTTATCTTTGATAAACTTATGGCAATGTTTTGTAATTATACTGTCTGTAGTTTAGAGTCTACAAATTGGACTTTTGCCTATTGAAAATGAAAACAACAAACTGAAATGATTTTACCCACTTTTTGTGTCTCAAATAAGAATTGCACCTGTATGAGTTGACCTGTAGATCCTTATCCACTCTTTAGTCAAGTTGGTAAAAAATTCCAATCTTTGAAGATTGATTATATTTTGTGGTTGAAGGTAATTCATTAGGGCAGTGAATACAGCATAAGTTTGGAATACTGCTACACTTGATTTAATCTTATTTTTTTTCTATTTTATGTCATGCATAAGGTCTATTTTTCTGTTATATTAGTGTATGCTTCCTTTGCTAGAAGTTCAATTGAATGTTCTGTAACTTGGGTGCTCAAGAGCTACATAGTGTATTATAAGTAAACAAGGGCTATCTTCATTTTATATGCGGATAACTTCTTTAAACCTAGATCGATAAATTAATGGAGAAATTTCTTTGAATTCTTTTTGTTTGGTCTCTAAGATAGTGGCAGTTGTGTATCTAATCTTAAATGTTAAATCTTAATATTGCCGAAAGGTTCTCTATAGCAGTCATCTGGCAAACTGGAATGAAATGGGATTGATAGTTAGTATTTCTTGGAAGAGCAAAGCATCACTTGAACACAGTGCAAGATGTTTACACTCTGTGGGGCTCTAGTACAGGAGACTAGTTAAGAAATACCGAACTCATTTAGACGTGCAAAAAAATACAGCGTACATGAATTTTAATACTGAGTATCTATATTCAAAAGTACCATTATCTGTACTTGTTGTGGTTTTAACATTGTTGTCAGATGTGTCAATTTTAACTTTCTTCATAGTATCTTCTGGTATGGTCGATTTATTTGGTATTTTTAATGAGGATGCTGTTCTGTCTACTTCGTCCTTACCTTATCATAGTAGCATAATTTTATCAAGATTAAATATTAGTATTCAAAAATCTGTTGTCTTAACATTGTAATAAAGATTTTCGCGTTCTTTTTCCAATTGCTTTTGTTTTATAGAATCGGCTTTTGTTTTTTTAGAAGAACCAAGTGGCCATTTTACTCTTAGGTCTTCTTCTTAGTGAATTTTTCTTTTATTATCAATTGCAAGTTACATGAGTATTAGTAATTGCATCAAGAATTGCAATAATTTATTCAATGGGAAGAATCCAAGCAATACCTTTTTAATTTATGGAATTGGTGGGCTCGAATAATAACGAGATAAAGTTAATCTAATTCAATTATAAAAGCTTCTACTAATTATAAGCGTCGAAATTATGTTTCTTAAAGGCTTAAAAAATATATTTAGATCACTTGCACACGATCCTCACGATAAGGAATACCATTTTTTGCATCTTATAGTCTGTTAGAAGTTAGACCGGGTAATATCGAAAAGATAATTAGCTTAAAATTGTATAAGAATGATTTTTAGAATTAATAAATTAATTTTTTTTTTTTTTGCAAAAGTGGATGTCACATGTTTTAAAATTGAAATTTCTACTTGAAATTTCGACGTTGTGTTACATGACGAAACAGTTACGAAACTTGACCTTGATTGGTCGGGTATAATTGGCAGGAGATCATCTACAAGCTGGTTCAGCAAAATACATTCTGGTGACTAGATCCCCGAAGAGCACATACATTGGAATCAGTCATAATGACAATTAAATAGATATTAAATAGTAACTCACCGAAATTTACAACGAGAAGAGTTTAAATTTTGTTCCAAAAATTTTATAGCTTTCAAGCTGGGCGCAGTACGGCGGAGAACGGGATCCACTATTGGATGTTTTTGGAATCCATTGTCTAGCGGCTATAATTTTTGTCCGATCTAAACTTTTCAAAAGGTTTACCTTCAGAGTCTTCATTTTTATCGAGTTAGTATTATGTCCTAGACTTTATAATAAATGTATACACGACTTATTGTACTAAACAAAATTGAATAATTACGTATTAATAGATTTTATTTTAATCAAATGCAAAAATTCTTTCCATTATTTTAATCTGAAATGAAAATTACCAAATAAATAATGAAACAGTTTATTCAGTAACCAACTTTATTTACCTACCCAAAATCCCAATCGAAAGTTTAATTACAGAGATAATTGTCATCATCAACTGCACAAAATATCATTCGATTGATATCTACGCGTTGATCGATTTCATCCTACTGCACGATTCCTAAGTTCCAACGCGCTTTTGCGGTGAGTTGAGTTTAGGTGTTTCTCGAGCTAGTATCATCCAAAATGAATTAACAACAATTACCGTTTAGTGCACCAAAAATTCATCATATTACAGTTGCATAATACAAATATCATCGTCTACAATACCCAAAGAAGTTCAAGAAAGAAATGAATGTAATACAAATTGTAATGTAATAACGTCAGCTTTTTTAATTATTAGTTATTATCGTGTATTTTATTTCATTTAGCAAAATAAATGATCATAAGAAATGTAATTTCATTCAAGTAATACAAAAAATTAAAATATTCCGAATTATTTATCTACCTTAACAAAATTAGATTCTCTAAAATATATTCCACAATGTATTCGGTTATCAATGCAGGTATTACAATGCAGAATGTAGTTATAATGTGTTACAAGTATTCAGGATTCTCACTTCAATTCTATTATTACATTTAGTAAAATATATAGAATACTAGCGTGATACTCGCCCGTTTCACTGGACTTAAAAGTAAAAAACACCGCTTTATAGCTCTCTTGATATGCACAGTTTTCAATTCTGTTAAATGTAAAATAGTCATAATTCATTGAGTATATCACAAAAGTTGGCCATGAATGGTTTGACATTTACTATTTTAAATTTTTACATAATGCTTTAATTTATGGTTCAAAATGATGATTATAATGATGATTATAGATCTGATCCATCTATAATCATCATTTTGAACCATAAATTGTAGCTTTCTGTAAAAATTTAAAATAGTAAATGTTAGATTAAATTTTTTAAAATATATCTTTATAAATTATAGCTCATGTGTTATTCTGAAGTATGAGCTATATTGCTGTACAGTTTCATTATATATTGCTGTACAAACCATTCGCTAGTTTTAGCGTAAAAGCGTAACAAACAAACATCCTTACTTTCGCATTTATAATATATAGGGATGTATAAGGAAAATTGTATTTTTGAATGAAAATATTATCTACATTTACTTGTAATTTGTATAATAGCATGCCTTCTATAACATTGTTTAAATTTTGTTTCGTATGTAATTTAAATCAATTGTTTTGAAATTTGAAATTTGCGTACGTGAATAATTATGGCAAAGATATAGTTTTTGACGTCATATTTTGTGTATATTTGCAATTAAAAAGTTTCTTTTCAAACAATATTTTAATGGTTTCTTTTTTAAAAAAATCAAATATTTGCGAAATTTGTATGTCGGAAAAAATTATTTTATCGGAATTATTTACAACTCATTAGAATGTTTGTAGCTTGTAGTTTTTTAATAATAGGGAAAAATTCACCACCTTCCACAGTTTTGTGCTGAGGTCTGGAGGGATAAGTTATGTTATAATTTTTTAGCTCAGGTTCGAGCTAAATATTATTGAATTTAACATTTATTAATCATTTTAATAAAATCTCATTGTTTTCTTAAGCAACACTGTTTACAATTTCCTTAAACAGTACGTAATTGAGTGAAAAATGATCGAAAGTGCGTAAACGCATTCTACAGAGAAATGAAGCTTTCATCTTTCAAATCCAATAAGTTTTCATTAAAATGTTTAAAGAAGTTCAAATTTACTTTGACAGTTTGTCACTTGATTAAAAAATATTGAATCAAAATTCATAAAAGCGAATTCTTAACTTTGTAAGCAGTAGGTAAATAAATAACACAATATGTTTTTCTTAAACTTAAAAAAAAAAAATTGATATTTACTAGTGCCGAGTTTGCTTTGACTGCACGTTAATCGGTCAAAAAAGCTCGTACGATAATAACTCGAAAAGACTCAATCGAATGTTATGAAATTCTTTTCAGATCATATTGCTGTTAATACGCTTCCATTGACACCTGAAAGAAGTGACATCATTTTTCGTTCGCGCGATATCGATTGGGAAAGAATTTTAAAAAAATTCGCCCGACTCAAAACGACTCGATCCAATGTTATGAAATTTCTTTTGTATCAAATTGCCGATAATACGCTTTGCTCAGCACCATTTTAAGTCTATAGCAATTGGTATTCGCGCCATATCAATTAGCAAAGAATTTAATAAAAACCCTCCCGGCTTGAAACGACTCGACCAAATGTTATGAAATTCATTTCGGATCATATGTCTGTTAATTAGTTTCGATCGACACACAATTCTTCTCAAAATTGATGTTAAAGTCTCGTACAAACATAAGGATATGTTGAAAATTTCGATTTCGAAAATCGGATCTATTACAATAATTTGCTATATTAGGAAGTTAATAAAAAAAATCAAAAAATTTTAGAAAGCTTTGATAAATATTAACTATAGCTACTACTCTATAAAATTCCATTTCTAATCCATAAAATAAATTATGTTAGTTTATTACATAAACTTATTCAATTATGTGTACCGAGTCACTGAGATGCAAAACTGTTATTATTCTGTACTATTTAAATTTTTCTCTACGACTGTAATTTAGTCAGAAAATGTACATTATGATATAATACTTGTTTCATACAAATAATATTTTAAAGAACTTTATGGTTAGAGATATAACACTGCATTTATAAATCAAATGTAATACTAGTTAGTTTCGTTGTATAATAGAAATATTGTTTATAATTCTGTTTAGGCTATTCTATTATAGGAATGTAATATAATTCAACTGTAGTGTTCCCGTTACCTTCTATACATTCAATAGTAAGAAACGTATTCTTGTTGAAAAGCCTCTGAAGGAAATAAATGTTCAAAATATAATCTATTTAGTTATTAAACAGTAATGTACTGAGGGATGCAAAATTTGAGACTTAAAGATCTGTTTTTGGCTTATTGGGAAGGGATACCAAACAGTTTTAACAACTTTTTTTAATAGAAAGAAACTATCTAGTTACTGCAACTTTACATTATTTAATTTTTACGGGACGGTTGCCTAAATATTTCATTGATATGTATTCTGTACTAATACTTGAACTGATTGTATTCAATGAGATGCTGCCGTATAATATACATAAGTACCCAGAATTGTTCCTTGAACATGAAAGTCAAAGAAAAGATCAACTCCTGATATTATTCGTTTGAAGAATTGTTGGGAAATATGGTGAGTGGAAAGGTAAACTCCTTTTAGTTGTAGAAAAGAGATAGAAGAGCGTTTCAAATCATAAAGTTTTTCATCACCTTTAACAAGAGGGGTGCAGCTCAAGGTGCCTTGCTTAGTTTACTAATAAAAATAATTATAATAATCTATCTATAGCGAACTCTACATAAATCTTACAACAAAATGTATACTTTCAAGTCAAAATAAACGCAAAACTTAAACCATTCACATGTGATTCACATATAATGTTTATTACTTAGAATAGTAAAACACTTGTATTTGTGACACAGAGTGTATCGTTGTTCTCGTTTTTTATGGGTTACCAAGAATAGGTGATTGAATTACTAGCAGACATACACTCCGAGCCATTAAAAATACCAGTTGAAGGTGTTGCTGGGCGCTCAGAGTTGTATATGATGCTGTTCCTTATATTAAACTGTAGGGATTACATGTCAAAGGGAGTGCCTGCTGATAATCGGCGGGCGTGTTCCAAGTACATCAGGGTGTAGACAATGGCCAATTATGATATTGGGACACATGTATCAAGGTTCCGACGTTTTTATTCAATTTTTTTTCTTAATTCAAGAAAAAGTTATTAGTTAAATACAAGTGCTATAAAATGAAAATTTCATTGTGATATTTTAAAAATCACTTTAAAAAACACTAAATTTTGATTCTAGATAATACATTTCCTCCTTGCGTCGCCAGGTAAAAAATTTCACTGGGATATACTATTTTTGTCAAATTACAATTTCCAGATTTATACTTAAAAATTAAAAACAATTTTAAGCTTTTGATTATCTATTCTAGCTGAATAGATAGCAATGGATTGAATATTAATAACAACAGAAATATGCAGGCTAAAGTACAGTTATGTTTTGAGAAAAATAAATTACTAACAGGCAGCAACTTGGTGGAAGTGTGAGTTTGGGGTGTGAGTAACATAGTAAAAAACTAAACTCGAGACCTTTGAAAATCATGGAATGGGGGTTGATTTTAGGAGCCGAACCCGTTTTTTTTTTTCAAATTTTTCTTGAATAATTGGTCATTTTTCAACGAAAAACTCTCGGGAAGTTTTTTTCGATTTTCATATTTTGCTGAGATCATTGGAACCGCTGAATTGTCTACTTGAAAATGGTCTATTTATGTGTAGCGTTTATTTTTCATTCAACCGCCTAAAATCCAGAAAACCGAAAAAAAAAACCTTACAGGACGACTTGGAACATTACCTACTATCATATTTAAGGCTCAGCAGACGGTAACCATGACCATCAGTAAATCATATGTACATCTCTCTAACTATATGTGAAAAGTATCAGCAGTGAATATGTGAAAAAAATTGTAATTTAAACAGAACAGAAATAAAATGACGTGAATTATTTTTCAATACAATGTATGAGATAAAATTGTCTTCGCGCATATACAGAAAAATTGGGATGATAAAATATAATGAAGCGAATAATGGGTACAATAATCGTCTTTATTACCCAGCAACTAAATAAAGTAATAGCATTATTCTATAAGAAGAAAATAAATGTTAAATAGATTCACAATAAATGTGAATGCGTTATGTGGTAATATTACCACAAGTAACAATTCATCTTATTGAGCCATTTTATCATCAAATTTATGTACAAGTAAGTTTATATACGTTCTTTAAAACATTTGAAAAGTTCAATAATAACAGTCGTTAACGATTGCAATCTGATACAGGCGCGGATTCAAGATTCCGTTCAAGGAGGTGAAAACTTGAGTGCAATTTAACATGTTAACATGCAAATAATAATAATTAATAATAAATTATGGATATAATACTTTCATTGGAATAAACCTTAAAGAAAATCACATAAGAGCTATAAGGAAAAATAAAAAAATAATTTGAAGTAGCATAGGCGCATTATATTGTATGTATCTTAAATGTTGAACTCTAATATCTTCTTGCCGATTTTTGCAAATTTCGTTATAATAGTGTACTTTCGGTAGTGAATAAATTTTACGTTTACTTGTAATGCTAACGAATATTACTCTGAGAGGGCCAATTTCGATTAGAATAGTTTTCGAAAGAGCGTCAAGCGCATCACGCCTTCTACGATTAAGAAATGTTCGATCTCTCGTGATCTCAAATAATCGGTATTTTAACTCTCACAAAATTTACTACACGTTCGAATTTTTATTTTTGTATCCAATTATACGAGGCAATCTGCTATACAAACTGGATACATAAAATAACCATATTAATCGTATTTATTTTTTACGTATAAGAGTTCTTAAGATCAACTTTTAACTTCTTAAATTCAATTGTTTACATTATTTTTATCAATGATTTGAAACGCAAAATCGAATTCTTGTAATTCATAATATTCCTGACAAAAATTACTCGCTCAAGGGAGGCAGTGAGCCCCCTCCTGTATCCGCTCCTGATCTAACATGTTGCTTTATATCCGTGATTTTAAAACAATCAGTTCCATTTAAACGCTATATGAATGCATAAGTTTCACAAACAAAATCTTACGCATGTATCAATTTTTTCCAGTAATCCTTATATATTAGAAATGTAAGGATGTTTCTTTTTTACGCTTTCACGCAAAAACTATCGAATGGATTTGAATAAAACTAAAAAGTAATATAGATCACACATCACCATAAAACATGAGATTTAATTTATAAAGATTATTAAAAATAAAAATTTAAAAATTAACTTTAGTCTATGACATTTTACTACGCCATCTATGAGGATCATTTTGAACCATAAATAAAAGGTTTCTGTATAAATGGTGACATAGTTCTGTTAAGTTTATATATATTTTACCTGTGTAAAACCATCCCTAGTCCTATTTCGAGTGTTATAGAGAGGGAAAAGTAAGAGATATAACGCGGGGGTCCTTAACTTTAAACCCAGAGCGGGAGCCAAGAAACAGTTTCAGCATTTCTTGAACCAATAATATTTTTACATTATAAAGAAATAATTTCTTGACACAAGTTTATTTCTACCCTTAAGAAAATTTTGGCCTTTTTTCCTGTAAAACATTGGCCCACACCTCAACAAACTTTTTTCTTTCTTTTTATCTATAGGTGATTCAAAATTTCATAAATGCATGTATTGAAAGTAATCAGTTAATATTAATACAAAGTATTTTATGTAAAAATAGTTTCATTTGCCATAAAAAATTTACAGCTCGCATTTGAAAATTGCTGTTTTCAATTTACAATACACATTTGTGTTTTTGAGCAATAAATCGACAAGTTTTAAAATTTTTATGGTATATAATTACATATTGTTTTATGAATGAATGATTTAATTGCTGTAAATTCGATTACTTCAATAAACGAGGAGCAAAAAAGTCGAAGTCTCTAAATTTTGATCTATAGCGACGATGTTGATGAACATTTGAACTTAACATGAACATGCAAACTGTAATCGATAGAACCATAAAATTGCAACAAAAAATGTCATTTTAGTAGGTATATTTCGGAAAATCAACACTTTTATTTTCCATTTTATGGGAAAGACCGTTTAAATATGGTAAATATAAAAACGGTAAAAATTATTCTTGATTTATGGATTATTTTCGAATTTATAGTGTCACAGCAATAAGTATCCTCAAATTCTGAATAGTTTTCAAGTAGACATTAAATTTAATAGTCCTTTAACTTGAAGAAGGGGGGACTGTACCTGGTTATAAGTTTTAAAATCTAAAAATTTAGAGGGATTAAATGCCCTTTTTTGCAGAAAAAGATTACATACACTCTCCACAAACCATTGGTTTTAATGAAAGAGATGACAATGAGATCTAACTTCTTAGTTTTCTTCGTTATTCAATGATGTGCAATAAAGCTTTTACCTATTTCAGAAAAAGCAGCAAATTCTGATGTTTTATGTAAAATAATAGAACTTAATATTCTGTACTTATAATAAAAAAGCATTACACATATTATAACGCATGAATTTTAATGTAAATGTTGTGGTATGCCAATGATTCCACAAAAGTTTTTTTTTTTTGGTTTTAACTCCTAGGCACCTAGCAACAAGTATCGAGATCCTTAATAATATAGCGAATCATGTAATTATTGAAAGAATAATTAATTAAAATCATTAAGTCAATCCTAGACTCACAAATTGAAGAGAAAAAGCAACTTAAATGGTCAACCATGGAGAAATCCTTGGTATTCATGAATTAAGCTTATTCGAATAAATAATTACGTGAGCAATTGTATTGAAATCATTGATTAAATCTGGAACGAATGGCTCGAACGCTTATTCTCATGTTGTAATTTGGAGTAATTTTGTTCCAAACATGAAATTAGAAATTTAAAAAGCCTTATGACAAAGGAAAGTAAATAAACAAATAAGAATAAATAAATAATCACAGTAAAAGTCACTACATAAAATAGTGTAAAATAGTGATGTGATTGTCACAACTACATGAGCAGGTTAAAAAATAAAAGGTTTATACCTGCTAATGTTTATTTAAAAAAAGAATAATAATTTTTTTTCGAATTTAAACCAGCGACATATTACTATTGATTTTAGTGTCCTAAGTCTACAGCTTAACCAACTGCGCTACCGACGCTTCTTATACATATAACAAAAACTAAGGTTTATATTCTAAAAATTTTATTTCACACTTTCTATAAGTTAGTAACAACAATCTGCATGTAGTTGGCTCAATCACATATGGGCTAAACATGGTAGATATGCGATCATAGTAACCAAATCCTCAATTTAGAGCAAACGCGAAGAAATTTTATTTCATCGATTTATTTTATTTACACGGTTTTATATTCCAACTAAGTACAATTTTATTTTCCATCAATAAAATGCATGACTTTAAACTAAAATCAATCTCTTTCATAGAATCAATGATTTTGTTCATTTAACTTCAGTGATTTTGTATCAATGTATTCATATTTTAAATTCAATCTCATTTTATCGTAAATACAAATATTTAGCTGTACTTGTTCCAATCGTTAGGAAATTGTTTGAAAGTATTATTAATTTATTTCAATATGGAACGGCCAACTTCAGAATAGAGTTGTCATTAATACTTTCACAAAAGTTTTTGGAAGTTGTCTTAAAATATTACCTCTATTTTTTATAACTTAATCGGAAAATAATGTCAAAGTGAAAAAATGTGTGCAGTATTTCTATCGGATATTATTTTCTTCGTATATAAATGCGTTAATAAACAATATAACTTACCCGCTTACACTCTTCAGTCTTCACTTACGTGAATCCTTCACCGTAGCCGCAGCGACACTACATAAGTTATCATGGTTTTAATTAAAGGTCGGTCCAGAAAATAAGGACTAAACAAACGCCAAGAATAAGCTCCTTTGAATGTTTCATCTCAATACAACTCTTTTTCTCTTTTAATTCCAATAGTTTTTTTTTTTTGAAGATAATGATATAATAATCTAAAATGTAATAAAACTTGCATTAATATTCTTTATATGTAAAATAATTATGGCCATGAAAATATTAATAAAACCATTTTCATATTAACTATTATTATTATGAGAGGAACAAAACATTCCACAGTCGGATGTCACACAAAACATTCTTTGATATTATTACGACGTATATACAATCGTTTGTTGCAGATGTCTCTTTGATATTACTCGTAATATAGTGATAATGGAGGAGGTAAACCAAGAATTTGTCAAGTAGTTTGTGCGGTTCAAGGACATAATATTTTTAGTTTGAGATTCAGTTAATCACACTGTGAGGTTTTATTAAAATTTTTTTAATATTGAGTTATTTTATTCAATAAAATCTAACAGATTCTACGATTATGGGAAAGTTATCTTTTAACTTCTGTATATTTATGCGTCTATATGCTGTACCGTTCATTAAATACAAATTTTGTACAGAATATTTAACTGCCTGATATTGTCATCGGAGTATTGACTTTGTGAGAAAGATAATTTGATGCAATTCGTTTTCCCAATATGAATTGTAAATTTTACTTCAAGTATGTGGATGTTATGTATAATTGAACAAAGTGTGCTAACGTTGCAGCCCAACGCAAGGTTCTTCTTAATGATTAACGGTTATCTAATAGACGAAGAAACGCAGGAATAAATTTCGAAAAATTTGAGCAGTAAATCGTATTTGAATGTGGTTTTCGGCATTCGATTCGTTAGAGCATCAGGAAATTTTTTGACCTAATTTGATTTATAATAAATAATATGCATTTTATAATTGCATTTTAAATTGACCGTAAATATTAAATTCACAATTTGGTTCGGTCCAAGCTCGTTACTCGAGAATTTTTGGAGTCGCTGAACACGAATATCGCGACAGCATTGTTCTGAGAGGTACCTGGTGCCCAGGATGAACTGTATTCCCGGGGAGGGAGACGGGATTACCGTTTATCCTGGGCACCAGGTTTTGTTGTGCCCTTAAAATGTAAGGTCATCAACCATTCCCTTAAAATAGTTATCCCTTAAATTTATAATATAAAATTTCCGTCATTTTTAATTTAGAATACAATGACCCGATCGAATATTAATTTAAAATAATAATCGAATTAGACTAACTTAATAAATAAAATAGATTCTCACCTTCTTAGTCTTGAAATTATTGAATATTAAGACTGATAAATCACAAATTGTTTTCTTATATCCTATAATTTTTACCTATATTTTAAAAGTAGCCAGTCTTCTCGTTATCTATTGTAGTAAGCATTAATTGCAATTATGGCAAAAATAATATTTCATACCCTTCAAGCCACATGTTTCGTGTGGTCATTTATGACAAATAGCACAAATTAGCTAATCAACATTGCTGCATAGATAAGCCCCTTTACAATGCAATAGTCATCATTTTTATTGTTTTTTTTTTTTTTTTTTGCGATGCTTCGTGTACCACTTTTGCCGTTTGCCTTGAAGGTACCCATAAGAATGTGATGTGCATCTCTTTCTTCAGGAGTTCGTGGGTACTGATATTGATTTTTAGTATGATTGCGGAGCGTATATATGTATTTCGTAGTGCCTTTAGGACACTTATCGAGTTTGTTATGATAACAAACTTTTTGTTGTTAGTAACAGATTTTATGTGGTCATTTTACAAAATTTTTTATGCTTTGATTTTACAAAATTTGTATTTAATGAACCGTACAGCATATAGACGCATGAATATACAGAAGTTAAAAGACAACTTTCCCATAATCATAGAATTTCAAGTGCGGATCTGATTTTTAAATGAACCAAGAAGAAATAAATCAGAAATAAAATAAATATCCATTAGTAGTGTACCTATTTAGACAGATGCCTGTTTTTTAACATTTATATTAAGATAAGATATATTTTAAAATGTTTTTGTTTGAACACTACTATTACACATACAATACATTATTTATGCTTTCAACGAAAAGTTTATTAATTTTACCAAATACAGACAAAAAATAAAATAAAACATATATAACAAATATGACTCAAATACCATTTGAAGCGAGAGAAACAAAACACAAATAATAACATACAAATAATAATAACAAGTGAACTAAAAAACAAGTCTTTCTTGTCTCAAATATAAAAGATACGTACAGTAAAATTCTTTTCTTTCTCTAAAATTTAAAAATGCAATTTAATCTACAAAATTACTTGGGTATCTGTTGCAAGGCTAATGCTATTAACGAACAATCGGAAAAAATACTAACCAGAAGTTAAGATCCAAGTCACTGCATCTGTGTTCTTCCATTCTAATAACAAAAATATGGTAAGTGCATTTCTAAGGCAAGAATCGATTCATTGAAGTCGACTTCAAAGCGAAACTGTTCTTTCTTCTTTATGCATTTTAATGGAGCCGGTTTTATATTTTACAAAAAATGCATTATTTTGTGTTTTTGAAGTCGGTTAAACAAATAAACAATTGTTTGAAAATAAAAATTTAATGTTGTCTTCGAGCTGGTTTCATTTGTACGCTGCTTCAGAATTGTCAGTGTTGTAAGAAACAAATAATTATTGTGTAAAATTTTCCTATAACTAGTCACTTTTCTTCTATGAACGTTTATGCAGTTGTATATATTGCCACAAAAAGTTCATAACGCAAAAAACGGAATCGGTTAATTTATTCCTACTATGTAAGAGGGTTGCCTAACTTTTGCAATCGATTTGGCCTGGAAATTTATTTTTTCTTAAAAAGGTAGATTAAATGCTGTAATTGCACTTGAAGATTATCAGATTACCTTATCAAGTTGGTATCCCAATTTTGCATTACCGTCTCCTTCATTTTTAAACCGGTTTTCAACCGGTAGTTGCCATACCCCATTGTTTTTAGAGATTTGATTACCGCTTTATTACAAAGTTCAAACCGATTACCGATAAGACAAGCGATTTTGTGGTCCGTTCCTGCTTTTATATAAAATTTCAAAACACTGTCGGAGAAAACAAACTTCCAATCTAAAAATACTATTTTGAAAACTGTTATTAAATTACTCTTTTCAGTACTCTGTAGGCATGTGTACGAAATTTAACTTCATACTATTAGTCTAGGACCCGGAATAAGGTCGAACTTCACCCATCTTATAACCAGATGAGACATATTTTTTAATGAAATATTATTGATTTTTAAACACTCGTATCATTTTTTTATCGAAAACTGTTCACGGGTGGCTATTATTAATTAAATTAATATAGAATCGTTAGCTTTTTGACGTCACGTAAGTAAAGAAAAATATCCACTCTTAAATAGCCACACACAGATAACTAATATTCCCATATTAATACATAGTATAAAATTTGCACTTAATTACTGCCGTTGTGGGTAAATAAAAAATGTTTCAAACAAAAGTTGTTTATTTTTTTACAATAAACAATTTTAACATTTAAACTTTTGTTCTATCTCTAACGGTTTACAAAATGGTTCCTACAAATTTAAGACCCAATTGGCCAATCTTGCTCACTTACGAACTCGACCTCACTTTTTACGTCCTAAGCACGCTATAATAATTTCAGCTTGATATCTCTTCTCTTGAAGATTTCAAGAGTAGAATTTTCAAGAGTCTAGTGGTACTAAAATGATGAACACTGACAGAGACTTTATGCGTGAATTCATTACCGTATATGATGGAGGAAGAAAAATTAATCTAGAAAAAATTCTGAAGCATGAACTTTGCAAGGTTCCTATATCTTTAGCTTCGGTAAACGAGCAGCTGAGAACCGCAAAAAATCTTCCCTAGCTAAAGCAATTGTTAAGGGAATAGAGTTCCCAAAACTACTACCTGTTAAACAAAAATCCGACTCTATTCTCATAATTGCTAGAATGGCTTTTGCCTTGTCTTTGGGTCGTTCGGCTCAATCCGGAACATTTGGTGACTACGTTGACTGCTTTGTAAAAAGAATATTCAGCCATGGATTTTAGTACAGTGAAGTTCACGTTTCGTTTGATAGCTACTTGTCTGAATCAATAAAAGGTGGAACAAGAAAGAAAAGAGCCAGGGGTTTCGTTCCAGTACGCAGGGAAATCACTGATTCTAACGTGCCGCTTCCAAAGAACTAGAGTAACTTTTTATTTCTTTCGCAGAATATATATATATATTATCTTTTTTGTGATTTTATTGTGATTTCAGTAAAAAAATTTTTGTTTATTTACTAAGTTTATTACAAATAAATAGGTTTTTATGTAAATAAATACTTAATTCCCCTGAATTCTCTTAGTGGTCCTACAGAGGCTCAAAAAAACGGTACTTGACGGAACCGCTCTCACACAATGGGTTAAATAGATTCAGTATCGCTTATCAAATGTAAATACACAATTTTCTTTCAAATTTGGAGGGTAGAAATACCGTCGTTTTGAGATAAACCGTTTCGGAATATATCTCCGTAATCGTGTACCTACTATAGAACAAAAATGATAACGTTATAACTTCATAAACATTAATTTTAGAATACAAAGTTTTAAGTAGAAGTTAAAAATTTTAAAAAGTAGGAAATTTGTAGATTTAAAAGTAAAGTTATTAGCATTTTATAGTTCAATAAAATGCTATATATATCGGTCAAAAAGTCAATGAATAAATTGTTACAGTCGTAAATGTCGTAATCGGTAAATGGTACAAAATATATTATTTCACAAAAAGATAGGAAATATAATGATCGCAGATATGGGGGCATAAATAACTTCTGTAATTTAGTGTATTATGGCCAGTAATAACGGACTTCTTACCGGCAGAAAAAGTCAAGGGCAAACCATTGAAGATAGAAATTAGAATTTTGTATGTAATTCTAAACGAAATCCAGTATAAAAGATTTTCTTACAAAAGCAAATATCATAGAATGAATATTTGATACAAAACTACTAAGAGTTACGTTTCTATAAAATATCTACTAAATTTTCCAGTCATGGACACTTTGCTCCTATCCATATTTTAGGTATAAAAATTGGCATCCAGTTTCCACTCCATTTTTTTGAGGCATATACGTTTCTTTGACACTGTAGGTGAGCACAAGAGAGGGATTTAAAAAAATTTAACTCTTAAGGTGATGAAAAAGAGGATGGAAGTTTATGGATATATTAGATTAACTGAAAAACCATTTATCTTAAAGCTAAATTATCAACGAATAACATGGGCTCTTTTAAAAAAATAGGGTTCCGCACCAATAACACAATATTCTTTGTATTTAAAATTGGAGTTGCCCAGTAAAGCGAATGGTTAACAGCTAGTTACATATTGTTTACCATGCTACTCGCGTAACTTTATACATCATCAACAGGAATTGAATATTACATAGTAACCAATAATTTTAATTACTAAGCAGAAAAGATTGTTATACTCTACTATTTGATCAGTGACTCTACTATTTGATCATTACAGTTCAATTAATATCTTTTCATGCTAAAAATTTCAAGCAAATCACAAATTATAACATCAGTATCAACTTATTAAATTTCAAACATTTTATTTTATTTATGAGTTAACAGTTTTAGAATAAATATTATATTGTTTGTAATATTTAAAATTTACTATAATTATTATTGTTCTTTTGAATCATAAAACCGTGATATGTTAAATCCTGCCAATTACAGACCCATCACCACTATCGGGCTATCCACACAGAGGTAAAAAAATTTTGCAGTAAAGGATTTCAATATTACAACGAGCAATTGACTACTGAGTCCGTATTAAAACAACCATGTAACACACATCGTAATCCCCACACTGTTTTTACCGAGTACATAAAGGCGTTTGACACTGTTCTGCACTCCTGGCTAGAAGAGTTTAAGATTTTTTATAGGATAGGATAAATTTCAGATGTCGTAGGCTTCCTTGGAACAATAATGCCCCCTTTGATTTTGCGCCGCATTAAATGCTTTTTCACTCCTGCTAAATGATGAATAAAGAATTATGACTTCACATTCAAGTGTAAACCTAACAGATACCATAACATATCAAATGATATGAAGATCTACGTTGTCAAAGTACATCGATTGACGCTGCTGCTGAGCATAGCCGAGGAGGGCTCGCGGGATACATGCTTGGTGTCCGAAATCGGTATGTTCGGGAAGCAATACTTTTCAAGTGTAGTCCGAGATCCGTCGGAATTTGAAACTTATTTCGAAGTTTGAAATAATACAGACGATGAAAAAGTTAAATTCTTTTGCTATCTCGGGTTTGATCAGATTGTGCAAATTGAATCACATCGCTGTAAAACAACATCTAATGTAGCAATACGAGGCAAGTGTACGAAAAATATTAGGAACTGATGGGAAAAAAACTACCAATTCCCTGAATACTTATACTATTATGATACTAATGTTTTTTGTGACATATTACACGCCAGAGCACAACTACTTTACTTGAGTCGGGCCGCGTGTTTACAAAGGACACAAATACTTCAAAAACAACACAAACACAAACAATCACGCATATGCATATCTCTATATGCATATTATATTATAAAATTGATATATTTCAATGTTTTTGTTCCTGTATTTGGAAAAGTTTTTTTTGAGTGTGGCCCTTCTCGATTTTTTTTACAAACTTTATGAAGTAATAATTTTTTAGTAAAAGGTAGGTAATTTTTTGATAATTTTTTTTTTTCCCAAATTTTATTTTTTGATATCAGTTATAGATACAACCATACCGTATATTTGAAATCATATGGTAATGAGGAACAGGCTTAGGTATTTTTTCGATTTAATATAATATTTAGAAAGATGTAGTTTGGTAAGGGTGAGGTTAAGGAAATATTATAAAAGTTACTTAAAAAGACATTTTAAATAATATTTGATCAATTTTGGGTAGGGTTGATTTGACCACTTTTGACGATTTCATTCTCTCCAGCTCCAGGGGAAGGGGTCCCAGAGGGTAGTTATATCAAACCTAAGACCTTATTGATATAAACCCTGATACGAAGTTGCACTGCTGTCCCCCCAGCCTCTCCCAAGAAAATCCCATTTTGCTGTATTTTGAAATTTTTTCCTAGGGTGTGGCCTTCTCGAATTTTCCGGATAAGTGGCTTATACAAACCCTAGGAACACCTTATGGCTTAGCCTTGTGCCAAGTTTAATCGAAATCGTTAGAGCCATTTTTGAAAAAACCCCCAAAAAAAGTTTTTCCCAAGAGTGTGGGCCTTCTCGAATTTTCCCGGAGATGTGGCTTATACCAATCCTAGGAACACCTTAAGGTCAAGCCTTGTGCCTAGTTTAATCGAAATCGTTAGAGCCGTTTTTGAGAAAAACCCAAAAATCCTGTTTTGGCCTAGAGGGAAGTACCCTTAAAAAAAACCCAGGGCAAAAATGAAAAAATCGTCTGGAATTATGACCAAACTGAACCTATGTACCGAGTTTGAGAAAAATCGGTTGAAGATTGAAGGCTCCAGCTTGGTAACAAACATACCAACAGACCGACATACCGACGGACGCAACATTTTTAAAAACCACTTTTTTGGAATCAGGGACCCTCAAAAAGGTGTATTTCCGTTGAAACCCCGATATCGATTTTTTTCGGTCACAATACTTTATTATATTTATAATATAATAAAGTAAAATATTTATAATTTCTTAAAAAACCTAGTCTATGCCACTTGACCTGGTAAAATAAATTTAACGATGTCATTCGTTGATTTTCATTGTAGCTCGTCAAATACCTAAAAAAATTATCGACTTGAACACTTCTGCCATCACTATAAAACGATTCAGATCGGTGAACAATAATACTGAAACATAATAATTATGACCGTTTCGGTAGAGTTTTCTCTCAAGTCGATGTTAACACATATTGTGCGTGTCTGAGGATATTTTTTCTGCTAGTGCCAAAATGTTAACTAAGAAAAGTTGATTTTAATAAATGAAACCCACTCGAACGGTTTCTTTCAGTCAAAGTTGGCCTTGCATACAAATGAGTATTATAACTTATATATTGTCATATTATAGAAATTTGATTATATACTTATTATTTTAAAACTTAGATAAAGCCAACCATTGCATTTATTTCATTCTTCGGATCTTCTCTCGAGTCGTTGAAAACATTTACGAAATATTACAACCATTTATTAGTTTAATAACAAAGAATAAGTAACGATGTTTCCAACCTTACGATATATGTTTTTGTATCTGTTTATTTACACGATGTCCTTACTTGTGATTCATGTTACATAAGATTTATAGACAGTTGAGTATGCAGAGTTTGTCATTTTTTGAGCGCATGTAATCTAACTTTGATATAACCCAATTGATTATCAATGAGATTGCAGACTTCAAAAATTCTTTGAAGAAACGAAGCTATTGTATCTATCTCTTGAAACTCTTGGAAATATTTGACGGCAACTACATAACTGCATTGATAGACATGAATATTTGAGAAACTTCCGGGTTATTTTATTCTGATTTCTTCGTTAATTTATCAGCTTCAGTTTTTAAAATAAAGTGTCTTTTTTTTGCAAATAAAGTGTCGTTATTTGCCGATTTTCAAAGAAAGTGTATTCTGTCTTCTTCTATATTCACATTCACCAATATGAGTTGTATAACATTTACAAAGCCTTAATGCCAAAATATATTGTCTTTGCATTTTTTTCCCATTTAAATCTCTTACCTTGTTTTTCAATAATATGGCCACGAAAACGACAGCCCACTCAAGGCGACCACAGTGGCAACACTTCCTACATTGAAGAACAAGGTCTAGTTAACACGTTTAATCGATTGACCCCAAATCGCAAAATTGTTTCTGTAATCACATCTTGACATATACACTACCTAAGTCGGTTAAACGTAAGATTTATGTTTAACAATTTTTTGTTTGTATAAACTTGCCTTTTATTAAGCAACCATGATATAAATTTTATAGTATTGCATTTTTGCTACATCTTATCTAAATTATGACAAAAAGTTAACAAATATCGAAAGGTAAATTAGTTATAGGCAATTTCCTGAGATGAATTTTGTTGACAGTGGTTATTGACAGAGATGCAGTACCTACATGCATTTTTAATCTTAAAAAAATTATGTTTCTTTTTTAAAGTATATAAATAGAACTAAAGAATGATCAGATCAGATTTATACATTTTTTAATTGAAATTAAAATCAAAACGATATATCAATAAATATTTTTTATAATTTCAGATTTTGAACCATGCCATTTTTAATTATCTGTATATATAAAAATAAATTGCTGTGCGTTAGTCTCGCTAAAATTCAAAAAGGGCTGGACCGATTTTCAAAATTTTTTTTTTTTGTTTTGTTCGCTATAGTTCAGGGATGGTTTAGAAAAAAAAATTGATTACCTTTTGTTTCGAACAGTTTCTTAAAAAACTAATGTAATAAAATGAATTACAAATATCTTGGGTCTTTGTCCAACTTATGTGTGTCCGAAATAGTAATGAATCGTAATTGAAATGAAAAGGACAATTTCGGAATAATTAGATTCAATGCGGAATAATTTCAGAGACTGAACGGAATGAAAATGTTGGCTCTACAGTCAGATTCATAAAATATCTCGAAAATTACTCATTTAATGGTCAAATAAACACGATTTTTGTAATTTTCGGGTAAAAATTACCTTATAAACTTAGTTTTATCGAAATCGGAAACAAAAACTTTTTTTACACTTTTTGCAATTTGTAAAAATCGAAAAAGTCATAAAAAATTCAAAAAAACACAATTTTTGTAATTTTTGGTTAGGTTGGGTTGGGTTAGGTTGGGTTAGGCTGGGTTAGGCTGGGTTAGGCTGGGTGTGGGTGAGGGTGTGGGTGTGGGTGTGGGTAGGGTGGGATGTGGTGTGGGTGTGGGTGTGGTGTGGGTGGGTTGTGGGTGTGGGTGTGGGTGTAGGTTGAGTTGGGTTTTTTTTCAATTTTATTGATCTGTACATATAAAAATAAATTGCTGTGCGTTAGTCTCGCTAAAACTCAAAAACGGCTGGACCGATTTTCAAAATTTTTTGTTTGTTTTGTTCGCTATAGTTCAGGGATGGTTTAGAAAAAAAACTAAACAGAGCTGATATTAGAGTCATCGTAGAGTTACTCACAGGGCATGATAACCTGAACAAGTTCCAACATCAGATTGGAAAAGACTATCTCCCGCGTGTGACAGATGCGGAGAAAATTCAGAAGAAACATCGATCCACTTTCTCTGTTACTGCCCGGCGCTCATACAGCAGCGAAGGAAATGGTTTGGTTCGGCCATAGTCGAACCAGAAGAAATTAAGAAACTCAGCGCTAGGCAAATCCTGGGTTTCAGTACATCAGTTGGTTTATAATAGCCACTGAAAAGCGTAGCGGGGATAGAGTGCAAGGGTCTATTTGGCGATATTCATAAACATTGGTTTGGCTGTTGATTTAGGGGCTTGCTCCAGGACTGCCAGATGGAATAATTGGATACAAAAAGGGAATAATTTTGTAATTCTCTGTATTCAGCTAGTTTTATATAAAAATAATAAATAATTAAAAACAAGGCTAAAGTTTCGTTCACAAATGTCATAGGTGTAGGTGTTTATTGAAATGCTCTAATGAGCGATTCAAGAAATACAAATCAAAATATTTACAAAAATTATAACAAGTAAAAAAAAATATATATATCCATTCCTAAATCCATCCTAGATCCATTATCTAAAAATTAAAAAGAAATCATATTGATATCTCATACTGTTTTGCTCTTGTTTCAAACCAAAAACGTATAAACCCAATTTTGATATTAATATCATGTTTGTTCAGTAAATAAATTTTAGCTATCTTATCTGTTAATCGCATATGAAAATTTAATTGAGCAATGTGATACTGGTTACATAACACAATTTATATTTGATATATCCATTATTATTCATGATTATATTTTAAAACTAGTATTGTATTGCATTGTTGCATGCAAGATGTCTTCTATTTTGGTTATAATATATTGTTACATAAATTTTATTAAATTTTATTTAAAATAATAAAAAAGAGAATATTTTTGGTTTAAATTTATTTTTAGTATTATTGTATTGTGTTGTAAATGTTGTCTTGTTATTATTTTGTATCTGTTATTTTCATAACAATTGTGCATAGTCTGATGTAATGGATACTTTATGATTATTTTATGTATACATAATATCATTTTTAAACTACATAAAATTTCTTATGTTTTCATAGTAAAACATATCGTGTTTATTACGATTGTTCAAAAAATTAAACCGTTGTAATGGAGTTTATGAACATAAGACAAAGTTTGCTGTAATTGTCATAATTGTGTTTTCTAAACACAGTAATCAACGTTGTGCATATGGTTTTACCATAAAGTGACAAAATCCCCCATTCCTTGACATAATTTGCACAGAAAAGCAAAAATAATTATTTATAAATGGTGGTTTCTTTTACCATAAATGTTAAAGGCTCATTTTATGGAATATGCCATGCATTTTTAACCAGTTTTTATTATGTTATTTTTCGAAAAAGAAATGCAATTTTGAACATACAAAAAAAAATTCAACAAATTAATAAGGATGGTACCCTAGAATGTAATACATGGGATTGAGGTCGCTACCTAGACCCATCGCAGGTGAGAAAAGATCACAAGCATAGAAGATGTGGAGGGTCATGGATTGTTAGAGAAAACTTAGTGATATTTAATATAGACAGCACAGTGTATTTTAGAGGAGGATTTAAACAGAGATGTTCGAAGATTTGGAGAATGTGGCTATGTGGAGACTTTCGACTTTTTAACTTCCCGCTAAGAAAATAGGGAAGTTATTGTTTTCACCCCTCGACGTTTTAAGGTGTCAGGAAGCTTCCCTGACTACTTCTGCAAGGGTGTCTGTATGGCTGTATGTATGTATGTATGAGTGTGTGTGTGTGTGTGTGTGTGTGTGTGTGTGTGTGTGTATGTAAATCTCTCATAACTTTTGAACGGCTTGTCCGATTTGATCGCGGTTGGTGCCATTCGAAAGGGCTTGACCAAACTTAGATTTTGAGGCTTATTTGGACCGATTCGATAGATTTCGAGAAATCTCAAAAAAACTGCAAAAAAATTTTTTTTAAGTGGTTTTTTTTGGAATAACTTTTAAACGGCTGTATCGATCAATTCAAAAAACACTAATCAGCTCTCAACATCAAAAAACCACGTCGATCACCACCAGTCCGGTCAAAATCGGTTGATTCATTCGTGAGTTATCGTTGACGAAAGAAAACCCAAAGATTTTAGTCTAAGATCCCATCTAATTACAATAAAATGTGAGTGGATATAACATCAGAATAGATAAAATTTTTTACACGCTATGAGTCAATACTTAGCGGGAAGTTACAGGGATGACCTGCAGGGTCAACCGTTTTCCAATTTTTTTTTTATTGTGTAGCGATAGGAGGTATGTTATATTGATGGGAAGTGCGACATTTTGTTGGTATTTCAGGTTTCTATAAAGTATAATATTCAGGTTTCTAAAAAGTAAGATAAGTAGCTGACACTCAAGAGGTATTTTCATCACAGAAATCATAACCGCAGGCACAATTTGCATTATTTTTTATCTTTATTTTATGTAAAATCGTAGACAGTTGTGTCCAGTATAAAGTTGTGACCACACGACCCGATTTTGGTGGGACAGTCCCGCTTGTTGGTGGACTATCCCGCGTCCCGCCGATTTCCAAAATGTCCCGCTTTTTAGAAAATATTTGCATTTCCTATTATTGTTATTGCACCAGCAATAAGGGATTGAGATACATGTTTTAGTACTTCTAGCACAGTAACACATTCAGGAGGATTAAAAATTTTTTGTTGAGTTTAAATTTGCGTGATACCTATGCATTGTTGTCTTAGATTTTTCAATGTATATATAATCTTAATAGACTAATCTTAATGGTGTATTAAGTTCAATGAAAGCAAATTTTGGAAAATGCAGTTTTGGAGAGCATAGGGTGTTTAAATTACTGTTCTCCAAGCCACAATCAAAACGTTCTGCGGTCGAGATAAATCCGGCGGTGACGGGAGATGTGAAGTAACGGATAGAGGGGTTACGATGTGTAGGAATTTCGAAAAACGAACGATATGCTATTTTTATCTATCTATGCTATCACGTGATTGTCCCTAGGTGGAGGGGTAGAATACCTGCTTCAACTAGGAGTGCATTTGTTGGGCAGGATTGCATTTGGCTTTATGATATTTGAAGGGATTTTAAATGGACTCGTTCTATGGTAGATGATTATGATTGCGTTTGGGGTGAGAGAAGGAAACTGCCAAAATCGAAAACTCCCTCGACGAAATCGTAATAGAAAGATAATAAGGTGGAAGGGTTTGCACCGCACCACATAAACTTGATTGCTTTCATAGCACGTAGTCCACTTTTGACACGATTGGTCATCACCATTATGTGTTCTAGCTAATAGAGCTTCTGATCAAAGATAATTCCGAGGAATTTTACAAAAGTGTTTTACATCTAGAGATAGGTTGAGGAACATCCCTATGTGTGGAGTGGGAAGTAAGACTGCTGTAGTTTTAGTGACTGAAATACATAAGTTCACCGAAAATGTCTTTTAGCTGTAATAAAAGATTCAAAACGTTGTATCTAACTGAATCTAATGGTTTATTGGATGAATATACGGTTATATCGTCAGCAAATTGCAAAATTTTTGCATTATACCAGAACAAGCATAAAGTTCTTTGAACATTAAAATCGTATGTTAATAAACTATCTATCTATGTCATATTCATTGTTTACCAACACTCCGCCTTACTCTGTCTAATGAAATAACTTTTAGTGCGTGTTGTAAGTTATTTTACCACCGAAATGATGAGTTTTTGGAATTATTACTAAAAAAATATACTTTTATCACTATTAAAATTGTATATTGCTTCAAAAATTTTTTTTTTTACTACTTTCAACAGTAGCATTGAGGTGATCCTGTTCGGTGTCCCACCACTCAAATGATATGCGGTTCATATATTACCCTTATTTTCGATACTAAATTATATTTTTTGTTATATCAAGCTGCTTCAATAATATTTTCTAACAAATATAGTTTACCTAATATTTACCTTGCGCCGTACTTGTCCCACCTGCAAATGCCACCAAGACTGATTATTCTCTGTACACCTATCGTAAACGATACTTTTAAGCTATATAACTTGATGCTTCAAATCCGTGCTCTAAAATGTGTTATGGGCTCTTGGACCATAATGCTTCGATACAGAGCGGAAGTCTATACTTTCGAGGAAAATATGACTATAAAATGTCATATGTGTTTACAAAAAAAAGACACATACAAAGCGCCTCTAGTGGCGTATGTAAATGACTAAAAAGGTATAAACATTTTATACATATCTCTAATACGATGATGTATGTTAAACAAAGTTGTAATTTTTTTTAAAGTATAGCGTAACAATATCCATTAATCATTCTGTATATACATATATATATCTATAAAAAAAAAACAAATATCAAAGAAAGGAAACCACTAAAATAAAAATGTAAAAAAGGAATTGTGAAACCATATCCGAAACGTGACGACATTTTGAGTGAGATAGTATGGGGTGTGAAAAGGAAACTAACTTAAAAAGAGATGATAACATTTTTGTTATCGTTTTAATGTGGAACTATCCATTATTTTCGTATTACTTTATATACAAACTAAAATGATGTGATAATGTAAGAATACATTTATTATCAGTAAACTACGAATAAATGTGATACAAAAAATTAAATGCGAAATTGTTAAACTTAAACTATTTAAATTGATATTCGAATGGCCTTTTAAAGTCGGCAAGCTGTTTTTAAAATCACGTACAAAAAGTGTCTATCAAGCTAGCGTATCCGAATCTCAAGGCCATACTTTGGGTAGTTTCTTACATTTTGCTAAGTCCCCCATTATTTACTGTGAGCTCTTTTAAGGAAAGTGTATTTGAAAAAATTGATATAGGTTTAGAGCTGTCTAATGATTGGTCAAGTAAAAAGTTTTTCATTAACTTGATAAAATTTATTTACTCGAATAATAATATTATTATATAATGTTTCAATCTAAACTGTTTCTGACGGTAAAATGTCATATTATTTTCAACTTAATAACAAAATGCTTTACTCTACTGAATAATTAAGTCATGAATAATAAGAACTTGTCATAGCAAGTATATAAGTATATAATAAGTCTATTTCTCTTATTTATGCGACCACAATTTATGACCACAATTGTACCTACAGTAATGATAATAATGCAATCTTTGGTTAGCTTTACGACTCATAAATAGTTTTAATAAATAAGTATACAGTGAAAATTATCCGAAGCGAATCCAAAGTTATATTTTATAACTAATATGAGATATCGCAGCAAGCAAGTTTTTTGCTTTGCTACGTGTAACATACAAATTTGTCCGCCATAAATGCAGTTTTCTTAAGAAATATCATAGTACTGGAAATGTGTCCAATGAAAATTCTTGTATATTATTATTATTATTATTATTTTATATAGTACTGCAGACTACAGAGAATTTATTTCTGCATTAAATTACAGGAGTACTTGTTTATTTAAATTGGTTCAGTATCACGTATTGAATGAAAAACACAAAATCCTTACAAATATAGGCGAGGGAGTGCCTCCATTTTTATGGAAAACCGTTTTAGGCTTTATCTCCATAACCGTGCACTGATAACAAAGAATATTACCAATTGCCAATTATGTTTTTAACCTTAACATTTTTCATATATTTATTGAATTTTTATCATTACACTATGTATAATTCTTTTTTATTAATCTTCCACCCGGTGGCTGCAACATTAAACGCTTTATAACTTCATAAATATAAATTTTAGAAAAAAAATTAGTTAATGTTTTAGGAAATTGAAATTTAAAAGTTAAGTTATTATTATTTTCTTGTTTAAACAAATATTAGAAGAGATATCGGTCAAATAGTCAATAAGTGAATAGTCATATTCGTACAAGTCATAAACGGTTAGTGATACAAAAAAAATATTTTACAAAAAAGGTAGGTAATTTAATTATCTACAATAAACGTTATAACCATTTTTGGTCTAAAGTGCACGATTATGGAGATATAGCCTAAAACGGTTTTCCTTAAAATGAAGGCACTTACCCCGCCTACTTTTGTAAGAATTTTGTGCATTTACATTTAACTCGTAATACTAAACCTATTTTAAATAAAAAATTCTATTTTCTGTTACCAGTTCTTAGAGAACTATAAACAGATCTAGTGACTAAAAGGTTGACTTGAACGGTAATCTATCCACATGTGATCATCATTAATATGCTTAAACAAAGTATATGAATTACCTTAATCTAACGATTATGTTAAATAAAGCTAAGTTTTAAATCTAGCACATTTTGTCTATTTAGTATGCTCACAATGGCTGTTAAATAAACCTTAATCCTAAATCTAGATGATTTTGTCTATTTAGTCAGTTCACAATGACTGTTAAATAAATCTAGCACGTTTTGTCAGTTTAGTCTGTTCACACTTGTTGAAAAGTTTGATCACTTCAGAGTTTGGATGCTGCTCAATGCGTGCCAGGTATCTGTCACTGAAACGCGCAATTTCTTCACACACTTTGGTTCGCAACACTTTTGATTGAAATCTTTGCAGGATTACTTTTGCTAGTTAAAAAATAACTCCTGTAATCTAGTGCATTATGGACAAGAGTAACTAGCTTCTATATAACCTGTATGAATTCTTTAATAAAATTTATATTTGATAACAATAATTAGGAAAGTTAATGTCATTACGTTTTTATTTTGTTGTTAACTTTGGAAAGTAAATAATTTATAAGTTTTTAATTACCTTAAGCAAATAAATTCTTGGGTACGCATTCTTCTCATACGCAAACTTCTTACAGGTTTTTAAATTTTATATCAAGCGGACGTCATTGATTTAGACCAGAAAAGGTCTCAATAATGAAGGGAAATAATTTATATTTTCATTTCTGAAGAAGTCACATTAAACGCTTTACACTATATAAACGTACAATAGATCTTAAGTTTTAAACAACTAGCCACAGCTATAATAGTCAACTTTACTCAAACATTTGTTTCATCTGATTTTGTTATTATATGAATGTTTATGTCTTATGGATTATACAATCATTATACAAATAAATAATCTTTCTGGTTGTAGAAATAATCGTAAGATTAAACAAGCTGTCAACCATTTGTTTCGCAATTTACCGAAGGTATAATGATATTCAAAAATGTATACATATACATTAAACGAAAATTGTACTATTGAAATTGCTAGTCGAGCACATCTGCCAAAATTGAGTAAATAAGGTAATAGTTAAAAGTAAAACTAAAACTTGTGTTGTGAAACAGATATGGTATTTCATTACCTTTAAAAATTATATTCTTCTTGAATATGATTTCATTCATTTTTCACTCAATGCCATATCCCTACAGGGTTTTAGACATTAGGGTTCTTTAGGGTTTTACAGACATTAGGGTTCTAGATTTAATATTAATTATTAGTTGGCTATTAGTGTTTTATAATGGAGCAACCGTAAGTCGCATAGACGTATACTATAGAGGAATATAACCAAATGGTCCATTTTTTTATATGGCCAATGGAAATCTTACAGAGGCATCCCACCTGTACCGAGCTCGTTGGCCGAACCACAGACACGCAAAGTTTTGGTGCCAGAAAGCGAAGAATTGCAGAAATGTTTGAAGCTTAACCTTATACATCCGTACGAGCTGTTAGACGTCAACTGCATGCCACTTCCAGTAGAGTGCATTCAGATACGGGAAAGCACCCGTACCATTTTCGTCTGGTGCAAAAGAAACTTATGAGAGTTAAATTACAAAATAATTTAAGAATTTTTTAAAATTTTAACTATTGTCTACTTTTTGCAACGAAACTTATGAGAGTTGAATGACGATGAATCGATTTATGTCGACGTTACCGAATGAGTATTTTGAATTCAAGAGCGTATGGGTATCGGTGCCATTGGAAGATCTGACGTTATCTCTTCTTACTGGGACAAACGGGACAACAGCTTTCAAAGTACCTTATTTTTTCGTTTTAATTTTACAGTTTTAAAATTTTGGCCTATTATTTTATCAATAGCCTCTCTTCCAACTTCGAAAGCTTTGTGACAATCAATTGACTTTTCACCCACTACTTTAGAAAATATTAACATAATTTTTTCCGTAACAGGGAAGGACTCGTATATCTTAAAAAATTTGCTCAATTCTTCTAAATCTTTTATATCTCGACTAATGCGAGATTCGTTGTCATCAGCGTGCTGTTCGGATGTTGTAGACGAAACATTACACAATTTTTCTACGTCGTTGCATACTTCAACAAGACTTATCATTATTGAAACAAATTGTGTTGAAACTCTCTCCGTTAAGCCACGACCGTGAGTTAATCCGCCTTGGGTCTTCATATCTCTCATCAATACTTGTTCAATAACCATATCTGACCATACACCGCACCAAAATTTATCGCTGCCTCTTATTGTAAAAAATCGTTCTCCGGTAAAACGTTCAAACTCAAATTCACTCATCGTGCTCTTCAAACTACGCATGTCTTGGAGGTATAAGTGAGCGCATTTTGCGTATAAAAAATGACCACTTGCATGAAAATACAGTATCATTTTTTCAACGCATATTAAATGGAAATGCCAATCTCCTGATCGCTTAGCCTTACTATGGTTTTTAACTATATAAATCAAGTTCCAATACTGGATCCACTACTGTGATGTACTGCCAGGAGGACTTACTTCTTGAAACTGCTCAAAAATTTTTTTTTGAATATTGATAACTTCCTCTTTTTTTATGTTAAAAAAAAAAAATTGGTTCATCCAAAGCGAAAATTATATTTGAAAGAAAGAATTCTAAATGAATTAGAAAATGTCCTCTAATAACTCTACTGTAAGCATGTCCTGTAAGAGCTTTTTCAGCAGAATTTTAAGAATAAATGGTTGTAAAAGCTTCCTTGAGTCCAATACCATTCATTATATATCCAACAATTTCAAGAAAAGACATTAATAAATGAAAACCACCAAGTCTAACTTTTACAGAAGCCAAATGATTATTTTCAAAATCTTCGGCACATGTCAATATTTCATGAGCTTTTATATACAGCGGTTGGTCGAAGGTAACGAAGAAGACACTTTTCTGAGGAAATTTTTCCTTGTCGCCAAGATCTGAATTTTTCAACGCGGTAAATATCGTATTAAAATCACTTAGTGAATTGATTATGAAAGGTAATGGAATAATTTTTGAAGTACTGTTGCCTGTATTTATTGTATAAAAATCTTGAATAAAACTATTCCACCTCTTTGCATTTGCATTTGAATATTTTAAATAATGCCACAATAAATCCATTATAGAAAAATCAAGCTATCGAATACTTTTACTTTCAAAAATATTTTGGATTTTTTTTTAAATCTCCAGTAATCGAGGAACACTTTTTTTAGAGATGACCCTAGATGATGGTGTTACTCTCAAAAGACGGCCCATGACGGTTGCATGAAATGTATTTTTTCCGTCTATGGTACAGGTATTGTAGTCAGCGTTGTCACCAACGTACTGACCATAACTGTTATTTGAAATTGTATGATTCTGTGGATCATTTATAAAAGAAGCTTCAAAATGTTTTGTTTCTTCGTAGCTCACGCATAATCCTAAATATGATAATTCATCGAGTAATTTCTTCGAAGCGTATTTTTATGTATCGGAACAAGCTCCTGATACTAAACACTGCGCTATTGTTGCAATTTTTTTCTTCAATTTAAAGCTATTTGATTCGCTTTGCTTTTCATATTTCTATAATTCTAATTAATGCCTCTGGGGTAAGTCGTCAAATATGACGCAATATTATAACTACTTTTATCGAATAATTTAGAACATATATCTTCGTAAATTATGCTTCCAGCCATATCTACAATCCTCATTCTTTCTTCTGCTGAATTTTTTAATCGATCGTCATATCACTTATCATTGAGCTTTTTTCTAACACTTTTTTTTATTAAGGATTATCAAATCTCCTTTTATACTTGAAAAAACAAGATTATTTTCAAAGTGTCCAATTAGCTTAGATTTTATTGTTTTCAAACTGGGGATATCTCCTGCAAAATTATCTTTGATTTCATTCAAGGAAAATTGACAATCATTACAATTTGTTTCGATATAATTGATACAATAATCAATGAAAGTGATTGTATTTTTACTCAAGAGAGCGCAAAACAGCTTCGGTAGTATATCGATAGAATTTTGTTATACATTTATTATGATAACAAGCTTTCGGTTGAACTTAATCGACATTTTCAATACGAGATATCAAAGATTTAAAGAAATCTGTCTTATCTTTTTATTTCAATTTCGTAATAATATGGTTTTTCGTATCCTCACGTTCTACATGTCTAATGTCTTAAAAAAAAAACAAACAAACAAAAAAACTGTTGGAAGTAAAAAAAAAAAACAATTGGCATTACGTGTTTAGTCTAATATATACCTAAGTGTGTACTATACTTGTATGATATTCGAATCACCTTTCCTGGTTTAAAAACCCATATTTTGAAGTTATATCACTATATTTTTTAAGTGTCCTAAAAATTAGTAATGCCTTTAATTTTGAATATATGAATATAAACATTATTGTACCATTTGCACTGTTGTCCAAGACAGTAGATATTATAATTTACTCTCCTAATAGGTTGAATGTAACGTTTTTGTGAAGTTTTTGAAAAAGGGTTCATTGTGTCTTTTACAAGTTCAATATACCGGGTTAATCTATATAACTGGTACATGGAGGCGGAGTTTACATACATAAGGGCTTACCCTTATACAAAAATTTTAAATAGTAGGATATTTTTGAATCATTCAAAATTGTAATTGACCATTTAGATATATTTTAACCTTTATTGATTCGTTTTAACATGAAATATTTATTGCTTTATTGCTTTATTGCTTTACAATGAGACAGATAATATATTTGAAAATAGATATTTTTTATTATTTACAAAAATCTCCTACTATTGGATATTTGTATATCCAATGAAAATATTAAATTAAATTAAGGCGGTCAACTTAAAATACTCAATGTACTCTATATGTTGGCTGACCCTGTATATAATACAGTGAATCCAGGATAGCAAGACGCATCTAACATACTGCGTCGGTGTCCGATTTTGTTGTTGGATGCACAAATTTTGATGAAATTCAGTGAAATATCTTTTAACTATATGTTATTATTTTATGCACATCCTTTGGCATATTCAAGGTGAAAAGCTGAAAAAGAATGTTAGTCATCATTCTCTTTTTTAGCATCTTTTTTTATATGTGTTTCTATTCTGGAATGTTATGCAATAAAACAACATGCGTTAATTATGAAACCATTATTATACTTCATAATCACGTCTACTTAATACCTAATCTAATTTATTCATTGATGCCTGAATATAATTTTCCAAATAAGTATTATTTACATCTATGTTATCTAATACATTATTTACGAGGTCAATCATATTCTGGGATATATTAATTTTTCAAACGGTCGATTTTAGAATTTAGACTCAGCTAATTACGTGGTTATTGGAAATAAATGTACAGAATATTAACCTTTTTTTTACCTTATTGCTAACTATATTTCTGAATTCAATAGCACCGTTTTTTCTTGTGATAGACCGGCAAATCTAACGTAACAGTAGTACTATTCAATAGCTATAAGTGTAATTTGTAATACTAAAAATTTGTAGACAAACTTAATCCACAGGTCCTCTTCAAAGTATTTTTCATAGGCATCTGCATGTTTTTTTTAATATTGATGTTTTTTAATATTGATTTTAATATTATACACAAGTGTCCAAAAACCTATAAATGTGTTTATTCTCTTCTCTTTTTTGTTTTGTAATAATAAAGAAGTACTTGTACAGTATGTCTATACTTATGTTGGCTCCATATGGAAAACTTTTTTATTATAAAATTTACAAAAAAAAAGTATCCTCTGCTTTCGAAAATATTTACATTCAGCGGTTCACTTTCGACATCGAATGTACAGACTGGCCACAAATTGAAAATGTTCGCTAGGAATGTTTTGATCAATTCAATTTTGAATTAAATTTTGAAAATCCTATTTATTACAAACGTTATCTGCTATCCTAATTAACCGATTCGATGATTGGTTAATTAAAAAGTATTCTCTGCTTTCGAAAATATTTACATTCAGCTATTCACTTTTGACATCAAATGTACAGACTGGCCACAAATTGAAAATGTTCGCTAGGAATGTTTTGATCAATTCAATTTAAAATTAAATTTTGAAAATCCTATTTATTAAAAACGTTATCTGTTATACTAATTAAACAATCATCGTACTTAAAATGTTTAGTATTACATTCCATAGAACTTTCACCATAACATTGCTGAGTGATAAAAGCACTCTGAGGAGTCGATAGCTAGAAAGCGACTTAAATTGCTTTCCGGCACTTGCCAGCACTTTGGCAGCTTTCCAAAGATCGAGGATATAAAATGTTTGGACCTTCCCGAGGTGATACGAATTGAAGGTTATACGCATTGTAATGTTGTCGTAAATAAGGTGTAACCAGTGGAACACGCTATAGAACAGCTAGCGAAACGCTATAGATAAATGGTACATTCGGGCACCACCAGCTATTAATGACTTAACGCGCGGACCGAGGACGACATCAACTGATTTATAAAGTTGAAACATACACCGTTATAAAGTTGAAACATAACACTAAACACCGTTAATACCACTATATACATTGTAAATAATTGTAAATAGAGTATATTAATAAAATTAAGAGTATTTAAAAAAATCAACTAACTAGCACTGAAGAAACTTCTCTCCATTCTATTATATAGGTATATAAATCCAAGTACCTGTAGCTAATTAAGAACTTGTTATTGATAGCAAATAAAAATCCATAAATTTGTTAACTTTGTACAAAATTATAGTTGTCATGTTAGAAAAAAAAAAAGTCGTTCAGCATATGCTTTTCCGATAATCTTTAGAATTTTAAAAAAACAGCAGTATTGACTATTCCCTAAATTTATAGGGAATCACGTAACTTTACTAGACAATTTCTTAACGTATACTTTGTGTTAGACAGAGTAGTACCGATAACTCTTTAAATTTTCCTGTCTTATTAAATTAATACACTTTACCACAATTTATTAAAGAAAAAAGGAAAATTATTAAAGCCCCTAAAGACAAATCTACCACAGAATTTTTTAACAAATTTTGTATTTTAAGTCTTTAACACTTTTCTTTGGTACGTTTTAATTAATAATTACCTGCAACTCTAATAGGATACAGCATGTTTTAGGCAGTGTACTAAACCAATAGATATATTGTTTTCTTTTTTTATGTATATTTCCTAAGAATCATAAAACTAGGTTAAATTATTCCTGAATGTCTCTAATATTCCCAACAAAGAAACATTTTGTGCTCATATATACATTTAATTATCATAGAATTAACGATGTGTGTAGATTCGTTGAACAGCTTACTATATTATGGTTAAAGAAACAACTTGTAAAATATCATTAAACATTGTAGTTATGTAAGTAAGGAAACCCATATCAACCAAATGTTACGCCGACACTGGTGTATTAACATTTGGTCAATAATAGGATACTGTTTTATAACACTCACGGTGAAAATTATTTGGTTCAACATAAATTTCTATAATCAAAATTTTTTAATTTTATATTGCTGATTTTACTATTTTCAGAACATTTTTCAATATCTCTATCTAAATAAAAACAATGAATGTATGTATGTATGTAGGTATGTTTGTTGCTAAACCATTGCGCCTATGCGTTTCCAAGCCATTGATCAGATTGTGATGAAACTTTAATAAAGTCTGCTGAGGACGATCGCGAAGGCTTCAAGCCCAAATATATTTATACTAGCTTGATACCCGGCCCGCTTCAATGGGTTTAATAGTAAAAATCACCGCTTTATAGCCTCCACCTCTCTTGATTTCACTTATCCCTCTTCCATAACACTCGAAGGGATTGTTTTACACAGCTAAAATATATGCAGTTTTAAATTTTTTAAAGTCAAAATTCATTGAGTATGTCAGAAAAGATGGCCATGAATTGTTTGACATTTACAATTTTAAATTTTTAGAGACATCTTTAATGGTTCAAAATGATGATCATAGACGTAGCAGTAAAATGTACAAAAAATTATAGCTCAGGGGTTATTCTAATGTATGAGCTATATTGTTGTACAGTTTCATTCAAATCCATTCGGCGGTTTTTCGTGAAAGCATAACAAACAAATAACCAAACATTCTTCATTTCACATTTATAATATATCGGGATAATAAATCGACTTATCTGAAGATGTACGATATCTGGTAGCGTTGTACACACGTATATAGGGCACTGAGTGTATATATGCAACATTTTTTACCAATAAAACGGGTGTCGAGAATGTAGTTTTCGACTATCAAGTTAATAATATCTAATTACAAATGAGTTGGTCACTCTACACATCTCAAATCGTCACATTATGAAAAATATTTAGTATTAAGTCACAAATTACAACAATTATTTTGCATAACACTTTTTTCGAAATACATTGCTCAAAGAAAGGATTATATACTTCGGGTGTCTATAGTCCAGTAACTATTTCTTTAACTCATAAACATTCTAAATATTAAATCAATAAATTTTGTGTATTTGATTAATTTAAAAGTAAAATTAATCAAATACACAAAACGAACCAACTTGAAAACTTTTCTCCGTTCCGTCAGCTTGTAGGGTTTAGAATATAGCAAGAATATGATTGTATTCATGAAAAATATTACGCACTCCGATGTTCTGAAATGTTTCTGTCTTACACGTTGTTATTAATCCGAATTAAACATCTTTTTAAGAATTGAAAAATGTGCCTCTAGAATGTAGTAATCTGTAATTACTCTCCTTAAATTTATTTAAAGATTTTCAAAAGCTATTTTATAGGATTTTCTTAAGCTAAAAATTTTTAACTTCGTGTTTCAGATTTGAAAATAGTCTTTTCGGAGTATTTCCAAACATTAAACTTGTAATATCTGAAAAACCGCGAACTTTATAATAAAAATCACAAGTGGCTTTTTTTACGTGAAATGAAAGAATCTAAGTATATTGAATCAGAAAACTTCCTTCCCTTTGTTGGTGACGCTGATCGTCGCGCGTAGCTTTGATGTCCGAGAGGAGGGATTTAATTGAGGATGATCCTGATACGTCCTTACGGGCTGTTAGACATCAGCTGAATTTCACTACCAGTAGATTGCTTGTAGTAATTGCTGTGCCCGCACCATTTTTGTCTGAGCTCTGAATTCTGAGTTGTGGAGTCGTGAATTTCAAAGTCGGGTGACTTTCAAAAACTTGTGGCGATTAATTGATCCAAGCATGCGTTGTTGATAAATTGTGAATGTAATTTTATGGACTGACGATTATACATTAACTTGTAATGATATGCTCAAAATCAGCACAATTATCACTTCTGGACTGATGTAAACTCATGACTCACGCGTCGTGGATTTTCCATAATATATGTGAATCTTTGATCACCCATAGCTCGAAAACTGTCCGTTAAAAATTTCTGTGGGCGGGAGAGCTTTTGATTAGAACAATCCGAAGAATATTTTGGGGGCGGTTTGACAAGTTTCATAGAGAGCCATTTTCCTAAGTTATGGTGCGAGGTCTTTTCGTATTGTTAGACAGAAAATTTTTATTTTTGTTAATATCAAACAAGTCATATACACACCTTGTATATGTCATTGAGTGATAGTCTTTTACTTTTTACTTTATTATATTTTACTTTATTATAGCACAAGGCTAGACCTTAAGGTGTTCCTAGAATTGGTATAAGCCACATATCCGGGAAAATTCGAGAAGGCCCACATCCTTGGGAAAAACTTTTTTTTTGGGGTTTTGAAGTTGATTGTCGATATTCCTTTCATTCACTTAAACTTTATATAGCATAAATTCGGATTTGTTACTCTTTATTCAGTGATGCGATGATGTGTACATAGCGACATTATATAATTAAAATAATTTTGATTAGATATTCGCAAAAGTTTAAGCTTTAGCAAGCTATACACATTTTGTATCGCATAAGCATATGATGATTTGTAAACCTCTCATTTGTTGTATACATATATGGTGTTGATTTGTAGTATACAACCGCAGGATATAAATCTTTCTCTAGGTCATATAGTTCCCGGCACCAATCCAAGTTTTAAACACGAAAAATATACGTTTACACAACATTCAACCATAGTACAATAAGCAGGGCGAAAACTAACAATCGATTGAAATATAGTATTTTTGAACAGACTGGATACTAAAAATTGTCCATATATATAGATATAAAATCTATGCATAAATGATAAGTTCTTACACATTTGTTTCTACAAACATTTTTATCTTCTCAATATCAATAATTGAGAAATTGGAGGCAATAAGGGCGTATTTACAAAGTATATCTAGAGAAATACACTAACAAAGACAAAACATATTTCTTGATCCAATTTATGTGTTTCAAGATGCTTAAAAATTTCTTACAATTTAAGGCTTTCACCTTCTATTTTTGACTTGAAAATAATTATATTACATTCTCATAGTACAAGCGAAATGTACAAAATATAAAACTACCCGAACAATTTTTGGGGTACGGAACCCTAAACTCGCACTTGAAACGTAGCTTAGAACACTATCCGTTAAATTATCTTTCAAAAGAAACAAAAAAAAAAAAACAAAATACTACGCTACGATGGCAAAAGCAGACACACACACACAGACATACACACATAGCGGTCAAACTTATAACACCCCCTTTTTTCAATTCGGGGGGTTAAAAATACTCAACTTTTACTAAACTGTTTACTTCTTCCATAAATTCAAATTAAACACACACGATTGGTTAAAAAAAATACTCACCTTTAGGCGAAATATATATTTTATAACAGAAAAACAAACAAAAAATACAATTCTGTAATCTCTTCCAATCGTCTTCTACTTATTGCTGATTTATAACAATATCTGATTACGAACTAGGTCCTTATGTTGAACTATTTTATAGTTTTAAGCAAAATTAACTAAATAATACTTAGTGTGTATTTTAATCTATTATGGCTAAAATCTCGTTTTGAAGTTAATCAATCAAAAAATAACTTATTCAAAAGTTTCAGAGATTTATGGGGGACATCGTGCTCTTACATCAGATTGGACCTAGTTCTCCGGGGTGCTTTAATAGTCAATTAAGATCCTTAAAGCTAGGAGAAAAAATAATACTTTGAATTAGAAAGTAAGCATTCGGGGGAAATGCGTCTTAAAAAAATGTCATTATTGCATTTAATTTAGGGAAAATGCTCTAGAAATAATTTTTCGACGAAGGTTATCAAGCCCGTTTAAAATAGTTCGTCTGTGTAAGCCTAGGTAAATTTTCTAGACCATTTGAAGATCAAAATCAAATGACCTTGAAACTATAATTTAAGATCAAGGTCATGGGCACAGGCGAAAGTCCTTATTTGTTTAATTTTAGATACATCCATTCAACTAATTTTGAAAAGATGCAATTTTGTAAACAAATAGTTAATGTCCAAAGAAAAAATTATGACAAAATAATTTCCAAGAAACAAATTCTTCAGAATTTAAACCACTTCGCTCTTATTACCTTGCACATTTAAGAATATCTTGGGGATAGGGAAAACAATTTAGATTTTATCAATCGCGACAGATCCTGCGAGGTGTGTAATCCGTAGGCTACCGGGTTACTTTAGTAGGCTATTCTGACGCTTATCACAAAAACAAAAAATTGTTTCCACAATTATAACATAACTTAGTGTTGCCGCAAAACAAGACGAGGGGATATCGACTGTATTTTGTAACGTCTCGACTTTTAAAAGTATCTATCGTATCTTCTATCCCCACTGCAGTCGAAATTTCGTATTGTGTCAAGCGTTGAATAATTTAAAAAGTTTGTAGATATTAATTTAAAAACTGATAGTCGATCGAGTATGTACCGAAAATTAAAATTGTTATTGTTTCGTCTCTCATACGTTGCAGCATCACGCGTTTATATAATACACTTTTCGTCGCGAGCATTAGAGTTTCCACAATAACTTTGTTGTACAGTAAGAATTCTAAACACGGGTGAGTCATCAATAAGTCCACTTTGTTATGTTAGCAAATAGTCGTTTACATAATAGATATCATATTGAATGGAACAAACAATGCTGAAGCCAAAAAAAAAAATGTATTCGGCGTAATAACATAGAGGTACAAACCACAAACCATAATGTTACAGACGATATGACATTCATGCTTAGACACAAACGTAGTACATACAACAATGTTGTAGTGTGATAAACTTATCGAATATGTCAATAAAATATCGTTTTCTGTACTTGTTTATTGTTGTGTAACAATATTTTATATTTACAACACTATTTCATAATTTTCTGTCAATAAATTCTTGAAACAAATAAATAATTTTTATAGAAAATAATAACACTTACTTTATAAATAAAAAAATAATTGAATATCGATATTAAAATAAATGATACGAACACCGCAATTTTTACCCCGACTATACGATGGTGAGGGTTATGAGTTTGACCGATATGTATGTATGTTCATCTGTTCGGGCTTCTAAACTACTTATCATAATTTGACAAATGAGGTATCGTTAGAAGCGTCTTGATCGCCCGCTGGTTATAGACTGTACCGTCACATTAAATTGAAGACGTAGAATTTTTTTCAAAATTTAAATTTAACATGAAAATTTAAATTTGAAATATGAAAGTATTTTTAAGGTTTAAGTAAAAAAGTTACTTAATAAAGGCCTCATTTTTGTACGAAAATGATTGGTATAAATTTATTGTGTAAGTTTCTTAGTACGTATTTATTTTATATTTTAGTTGGCAAGATATATTATAATAATAATAAAACATGATATGCATTTCAGAAAAGATATAGGGGTGGTTGCTGCGGCACAAATTCATCTACTTCTTTTATATCGTCGCTCACAATTTTTAATTCGTATCAACTAATTTAAAGAATGTGTAAATGTGGGTGATTTCACTTTAAGTATGTAAAGTGTCATATTCTTAAATAATTGTAAGAGAAAAATATGACCTTGAAAATTATTTATTACTCTCACGTTGAAAAATTATGGGTTTAAATAAACGTATCTGCAAAACTGAGAACTCAACTTTATGAAAGAACTTTTTTTAAAAATAAATTAAACAATAAACACAACAAAGATTAAAATTAGAATACGCAAAACAATGTAGATGGCAAAATGAGGTTTGTTGTGTCCCTTTTTCATTCTAAAAATATACATTTTCCTTACCAAAACTTTAAATACACAATACAACTTTAATTTGTTCATAGTTGTTTAGTTTATATAATTTTGAAAGTTTCGTAATTGGAGAATACTTTTGTGTATAATTTTTTGCAACACTAGACACAAGTACAGTGTAACTTGGATACCATGCATTTTAAGAGACTTTATGATAATATTAGTTGTGTCGTTCAATACATTGCCCAAATTGTCATTCGTACGAATGACCTGAAACGTCTTAGACAAATCTGAGACCATAATTGTCGCGGTTGTATAAGGTCCGCACCACTAGGATACTTGACATACCTGTCGTTCTCTATTCTTCCGGTTCCATCAAATGGACAAAGATTCTCTAAAGGAACTCTCAAACTCATGAACATATGCCGTAGCTTGCATCTACGTGCTGTACTTCTTTCAGGGACACCAATATGAAGTAGACCAGTCCTACTTTATGAAAATTGGATTTTTTTTATTTATTTCACATTCCCTTCTACCAGACATATTTCTGCTACTAATGATATAGTCCTCCAAGATGTATGATCCGAGACTATGTGGGTCATAGAGTTCTCTCCATCGGCAGAAACGAGCATAGTATCGAAAGAGGAGCACAAACGAACTAAAAAGGGCATAAAGTGCTGGTACCGGTACGTTGACGATATTCTCATATGCTTTGATGGATCAGATCGACAACTTTCTTCTTTAGTTTAGTGGTTGAATGCAATCAACCCTAAAATTCAGTTTACAATGGACAAGGAACGTGATAGTAAAATTAATTTTTTGGACTTAACAATCTTTAAGTCAGGAAATGGCTTGGAATTCGATATTTATAGAAAACCCACGTACTGCGATGGAACTATTCCAAAAGATTCCCTCCACCATAATAGCCAGAAATTATCAGCGTATAACTCAATGATACTTAGGGCTATAACCATACCACTTTCCCCTAATAGATTTAAAAACGAAATAAACACTATCAAGAGTATCGCTGTTAATAATGGCTTCGATCTTAATATGGTGGATAGGTTATTAATAAAAAAGCAGAAAAAGTTAGCTTTAAAAGCCGCCTATCCCAACACTTTAGAGCCAAGCCATCCTTTTAAAGTTGTCACGTACCTTGAACCACTGTCAGACAGAATTGGAAATATTTTACAAAAAAATGGGTTCAAGGTTGCATTCAAGCCCCATACCCAACTCAACAACTGCCTAATTAGCTCCGAAAAAATTCTGGAGTGTAATGACCATAAAGTGTTTGGTCATTTCACCATATATACTGATATATGGTGAAATGACCAAATAAATTTTCAACAAATCATCTACTGGGTGTAAAATGAACTGGAAGTATGTTCTTCTTGTCGTTTTCACACCATTTTAGATGACTTCATTCTAGAAAGTTAACATAGAGCTCATATGTCTGGAATAAACATGTCAAATAAGGCCATTAGCAGACCGATCAAGTTTATGCCTATGTGTTTTTCGTTTAAAAAAAAAGAAGCAAAACAAGAAAATCTTATATATCCTGTATTATTCTAAATAACGGTCCTAATTTCTAGAGATATGTATGACCGACGATGGACTATTTTTCAATTAAATTCACTGAAGTAAATTTTCTTTCCTGTTTGTATTTCGTATATTATTTAGATAACACTCGGTATAATATCAATTACTAGCTGTGAACTACCCGCTTTGCTGGGCAACATCCCCACTTGCATCCCTCCCTCCACATTTCCTTGCGTGGGATAACAGTTTTGTAATGTACACGTCATGCTCTTTTATTTGATACCCCACTTAGGTATATTTGTAAATATTCGATAGTTCCTTCCCACTTTCTCGCTACACCTTTCTACCCTCCGAAGGTTAAAAGTAGATAAAAACAATAGATCTTTGAAGCTGGTTGTATATCGTGTCAATATTTTAGCTTAATCGATGCACAACTTTTTTAGTTTTTGAAGCATATCCCTTTCAACCCCTATTTCAACCCCTTACGCTACTATAATATGGATGTATTATACATAAAAACCTTCCTCTTGAATCACTCTATCTATTAAAAAAAACCGCATCAAAATCCGTTGCGTAGTTTCAAAGATTTAAGCATACAAAGGATATCCCTTTCAACCCCTATTTCAACTCTTATTCTACTATAATATGGATATATTATACATAAAAACCTTCCTCTTGAATCACTCTATCTATTAAAAAAAACCGCATCAAAATCCGTTGCGTAGTTTCAAAGATTTAAGCGTACAAAGGGACATAAGGACATAGGGACAGAAAAAGCGACTTTGTTTTATAATATGTAGTGATATTTCATAAACATTTAAACTAAATGCTAATTGTAATTTTATATACAACGTTGTGCTGTGGCAAACTTAGTATATAACCTTGGGTATTTTGGGTTTCCATATCAAACAAGCACAGGTTTTTTTTTTGGAATAAAATGTGTATACGACGTAATGTTAATGCGTTAACACCAACAATAGACAATGAAAACAGTAAGTTTACATTATTAACGTACAGAATGATTCATGCATAATAACATTCGTTTCAAAGTAAATATATTAGTACAACGATCAAGGGCATTTAAAATTTGGCCCGCTGATTCAGAATCATAGTGTCCTTGATTACCGTTATACACGTTTGGAAAATTAAAATAACAAATACCAAGCTATTTACTTGCTAAAAATAAAACGTCAGCGAATTATAAAAATATTAAAATTTGAGAAGAATGATCATACGATAAATTATAGTAAAATTCATTTTTTCCAGTTATAAAATTTAATTATAAAAATTTAATTTTTCGAATATTAATCGAGAAATTTTTTACACAGAATGATAGATAATTAGCAAAATCCTATACCGTTTAATTTTAGTTAGATCTGGATACGGAAAAATAATTTTTAATTTGTTACCTCCCCCCCCCCCTATCTTTTTGCCCACATAAATAGACCTAGTATATAAAAAATAATTTTTTTTTTTGAAAATTTAAGGCTTTAAAGGCATCTAAGGGAGTTTTTAAAGTTGCTGATCTTGAATTTATGATCAAATTGATTTAATTTTCACTCCACCCCCTCTTGTACAATACATAAGTAGATTCATTGTAAATGAAGACTTTTAGTGAAGTATGTTTTTGAAGTCGCTGAAATCTCGAATTTATGATTAAATTGATTCAAGTTTTATTCTTTTATCCCCCTCCCTCTCTTTTAACTCACATAAGTAGACCCCTAGGAAGGCTTGAATTTTCAAAAAACGGTATTATTTCCTTATAGTCTTTTTCATTTTTAGTCTTTCAGTCCCCCGAAAGGGAGGGAGAGGTGCATACAGGAGTTTATAAATCAAAATATTTTAAATTTCGGGTTACCTTAGCATTTTAACCTTTTTAAAATCTTACTTTACGATATAAACCCCGTCACCCCAATGGCAAGGAGGTTAAAACTAAAAAATTCCGCTTTAAATCATATAGACTTTTTTAAGGATATTTTTCTGAAGCCAATGCAAAAAACCGCAAGTCAATACAACCAGAAAACTATTTTTTCGTAAGAATAAAAAAATTCTAGATTTCTTTGTTGTACTAAATTAAGTATCAATGGATTATTTCTTATTGTGTCATTGAATAACATTGAACTTCTTAAACTACATCTTTATAGCAAGTTTAGAAGTAAAAGGTGTATTGAGTGCAGTTTACATTCTTGGGAGGATTGAAAATATTAGAGATTTATATTTTAATGTAGAACTTAATGCCAGTTTTCCATTAAACGGGCAAACAAAAACAAAACACGACTCGTATCGAATGAAACCGAACTGCAACTTTCTAAAAACTTTTTGAAGATTTGCAATATAATGGACATTAAAGTTAAAGTTTAAGTTTCGTTTTTGTTTTTCAGATTCTAGAAAACATTAACACAACATAAGCTCAACTGTCCGTTTAGTAGAAAACCGGCATTATACTTTGAAATATCTTGATGAAAGAAAGTGATAAGGCCCTTCGGTATGAAATTAAATTGGTTTTTCTTTATGCTCCTTCCAATGATTTGCTATATGAAAGGTATGTATCGAAAAATATTTAAATTAGGAACTATTCCCACTCTACATGAGATTTAGAGGAGGGATAGGACAAACGGACCCTACCATTCTCCCATAAACTCTATATCACGATGAAACACATATATAATATAGATCTTTTATCAAATAAACAAACTTGTTGCTTTCTTTCTAAAGGCTTGTTTCTGGAAAAATTGAATTTTTAGGACTTAGTGCATATTGGGTTTTTCATTTACTCAAGGAAACCATGTGCCATAGATAATTGTGGCCTACCCTGCTGGATTCCTGAAAATGAAAATTCAGTTCAGTTTCTTGAAGGGGCGTAATGTTTTATGATTAATTTTTGGTACTATTCACCGAAGTACATATCCAACTTTTAAAGCTTGTGGATTAGCTTTCTTTTATTGCTTCCTTAGACACTTTGTATAACCTAGATATGCTTCTCGGTTAGTTTTGTTTCAAAACTAAGTCACGATGTATAAATAGTAAAAAGAGAATATCGACGTTTAGTTGTTGTTGTTGTTGTTATTGTTGTTGTTCCAGTATTTTTGTTATACATAAAGTAAATTACTAACTACTCTCTACGCTATTATGAATGATGCTGAGTGGACAAGTTGTCGGGTAAAAAACTGCTTTAATGAGTTCTATTACGTATATAACCACCATCAACCAGACATATTTACCTAACAAATATAATATTTTCTTTCTTTTTCTATCACATCACTTTCACATTATACCTGGATAAAATAAAAACATGTTTCGCAATAAAGCTTGATAAGTCGCGTTGCACACTGGGCCAATATCTCGATTTTATACAATTATAAAAGATCTACACTTGCATATACCTGTCATAGACTTGTGGAACTCGGATTGAGTTCTGAGTTACTAACTTGTGTAGCTGCGATCGAATTTGTGTATGTTTGTAAATATTTGCGTTAACTTGCTTAGAAAATGCGTTTATATTTTTCAATTTGGTATTCACCTAGTGCTCGATAAAACCATGTGTGAGTATACTCGTTACTGACAGTTATTTTATTGACTTTTTATAAAAATTGTTGATGTTTTGTTATAAATATATTAAAAGAGAGAAAATAAATTAATTATTATTCTTTATTTTATTTATTTGAAAAATACAGATGTTGATCGATTTCAAAAAAAAGATGCTCTTCGTTAAGTTCTTATGCATAGAAAAGTAAGTGGGCTAAACAATCGTTCTCACTGCGATAAGTTTTCAAAAAGGAAAAGATCCATTTACTAAGAAGGTTTTAAGCTTTGTTTACAATATTTGTTTGGAACTTTGCTCATGAGTATATCTATTTACAGTATATCTAAAATCGGTTTATCTAGATTACCGCATTCGCTTAGTCAAAACTTCTTTTTTGAATCGGTTGTTCTACTTATAAGGAATCCTGAAGGGCGACAATTAGTTACTTTGGTCTGAAGAATTTAAGTGTAACTATGGTCTGGTAAAAATGCATAAATGTCAACACTCAGTGATAACAAAGTAATAAATTATCAATCGCCCTTCAGAATTTAATAGGACTTAGTATTGAATCCCAAAGTTGCAAAAATTTTGATCGTTTAAAACACGACATAATTATGCCCACGTTCCCAATTTTTACCAATTTACGTCCAAATGAATATTTCGAAAACGAAAATTAATATCTAAAATTTTTTATTTATTTTATTTTAAAATTATTCCTTTCAATATTCCTAACGTTATTCTCAGTCTGTGATAAAAATAGGCCAAATCTATCGACAAGTGCATTCATGCTGGAAAGGTATACCTGGAACCTTGTTGTATATTCAACAGATTCCAAATGTCAAAATCTCAGTTAAAAAAGAATTTGTAACCTCGTAGGTGTAAACCTCTACCGGTAGCTAACTCTAACATTCAGGGACTAAAAATCGACTGTATTCATAATTTTCTTGCCAAATTTCTTTCCATCACAATTTCCGAAATTGATTAATCTAAAATTTTGCTATTTTTGCGATTTTTTATCTTGAAGCTTTAAAAAATGTTTCATACTCGTCACACTTATACATATTAGCATCATATCTTTAAGGATTCTTTATACGAATTGATTGAAACAACAAAACATCATTTATCGTTGAAAATAATAACAAAACATGGGATGAATGAGATAGAAAACAATTCAGTTTCAGTTTGTGTAGATGAATTATCTTAGCTAGCTAGCTTTATGTGGTAACTACCTTCTATTCACTTACATATAATGAAATGGTTAACAAAAAAAGAAAAAGGATATCAAATAATGTTCAAGCTTTTAGATAATGTATAATAAGAATATTATGTTTATATTTTACATGCTACATCTATGCGGTCGAACATGTATGTATATGGTTATTGAAGCACATAGAGTTTGCTGTGTTTTTGCATTTACAAAATCGTTCATTTTTTACAAAAACAAGTTGAATCTTATGAATCTAAGTTGTCTTTTTATTGGCACTTTTACTTTTAAAATAAATTTTGGAACTTTTATTCATACAGGACAACTTTTTTCCTCTGAAACAGGTCACGCTTTGAAACTCTGTAATATGTTATTGTTGGTCAGCCCTAGTAACTCAGTTGGTTAAAGCGTGATAGGTTGGTGTAGTGCATGGTATAAGCATGAAAGAGGTGCATCTATTTTTGAACGCTTTAATATAAACACGGTAATCTTGTCGTCTGAAAGCATGGGGTAGTTTACGTCAAATTCGGTACATTTTTTGCAGACTTTTTTATGATGTTGTCAAAAATCGAAAAAACTGTGAAAATTTTGGGTTTTTTCAGATTTTGGCGATTATAACTCTACAGACACAGCTTTGAGTACCTTTTCAAGATGGTTTTAAAGTAGACTAAATTTGTTCAATATGAGAATAGAATCGCGGCTGTAGACCCAAAAGTTTCCGATATAAAGCAGTTGAAGATTCATCATTTTTTCTAACGTCGTAATTTTTTGCAATATTTCAGTTTCTCAGGGTCAAAATTCATTTGGTACGACAAAATATTATAAAATGTTGCGTAGTTCGAAAAAATGATAAACTTCAAAGGCTGTATCTCAGAAACTATTAGGTCTACAGATACAGTATTAGTCTCAAATTCTAGCAAATTTAGTTTACTCTAAAAGCATCTTGAAAAGGTACTTCAAAAACAAGTCCTCAATTTGCATGGTTTTTTCGATTTTTGACAAAGTTGCGTTCGGCGTTCGAGGTCACAAACTTTAATTATTCTAACGTCGCAATTTTTTGCAATATTTCAGACGTCACTCGAACTACTCTAGCGGAGGGTAGTTCCACTTACTTCCGACGGATTGTGCTACTGTTTGTATTGCGTAGTTCGAAAAAATGATAAACTTGAAAGGCTCTATCTCAGAAACTGTTTGGTCTACAGTCACAGGCTTAGTCTCATATTGTAGCAAATTAAGTCTACTTTAAAACATTTCAAAAAGGTACATCAAAAACTAGCCCTAAATTTAATCGGCAAATTTTGGACAAAGTTGCGTTCGGCGCTCAACTTTACAAACTTGGACTATTCATTGGACCAAGATGCTAAGCAAGTCTGCGAAAAATCAGAACTACTTGATTTGCTAAGCTACTGGATTATATGTTGGTTTCTATCTGTATGATTAAAAATTCCAAAATTTATTTTATCTGTAAAAGTAATGTTCTGTAATATCTATATGATATAAAATAATAGTTTTGTAATAAACTGTGTACATAGTATAAAATAATAGTTTTGTAATATCCACATAAAATAAATGAAAATTGTTTATAAGTATGAAACTAATTTTCTAACTATCGTGAAAATCTATAAGGCTCTATTCAACTGAAAAAAATTGGTCTAGTATAGCCAAATGTAGTGAACGCACGCTCGAAAGTACAAACATGCAGAAATACCAACTAACGGAAAGGCGTTAAGTTTTTCAAAACATACGAATCATAATATAAATAGTAAAGAATTGGAAAATGGTATCATTTGGTAAAATAGGATTTCTACTCTCAAAATAATAGTACAAGGATAGATTTATTCAAAAACTAACCAACCTGCTTAGCTTGTTAACGTCGTACCTTGTGAGCATATTAAATCAAGTTTTGTCAAATCTGTCAAAACCTTATGCATCAACGTCTGGTGTACCATATGGTTCCAATCTTGGGCGCTGTTATTTATTATTTTTATTAACCCTCTGACTAATTATACACATAGTGTTCGTTTCATCTAGGAATATAAATACCACGAGTATAATAGAGTACCTGCGTTAAGCAATGCATCTAAGTAAGAGGTATTAAAGGTGTTATATGAAATCGCATAACACCATCGTGCATCCGTCACTTGCATCGTGGCTTCGATGTCCTTTAAGCTTCACGATAGATCTTCTGTTGTGTGCATGCAGAGAGTGGGGTTTTTTGTTGAATACAAATATTATTAATTGATTTGATAACGTTCAATCATTACTAGTATGTACAAATACCTCTCACTTGGATGCATTACTTAACGCAGGTATTCTGTTATACTCGTGATATTTATAATGCCTAGATGTAACGAACACTTACTGTATATCGTGTTTCATTAAGCTTTTCGTAGATGATGGAAAGTATTATCTGCGTACTCGTTCTTGGTGAGATTGCCAGCATTTGCAGAGAAACTTAGATGCACTAGCTGTGTTTTATAAAGCAAACCGGTTATATTTAAATGAATCGAAATGCAAAATATTAACATTAAGTACATCAGGGCAGTAATTCATTTTTCCTACTCTATAAACAATGTCTTGCTTGAACGCGTTGATAATTGTAATGACTTGGGCATAACTCTTGATGCGCGCTTAACTTTTGCTAATGATTACACAAAAATAGCACTGTCTGTATTAGAACACTTGGTTTTGTTATAAGACAAATTATACAATGCACTTGTTCCCCCTAAGCTTGAATATGCGTCAGTCATATGGTCTCTAGTGTGTAGGAAGTATGTACTTAGTCTTCTTAGAAAAAAATCAGCGTAGATTCTTAAAGTACTTACCTTATAAGACTGAGGGCCAGTATTCTGCTACTGAGAAGAATGTGGTCTTCAATTCTTTTTATAAAAAGCATATGTAGTAACTACACTAGTCACAAGCCTTTCCTTTGCGCAAACTCCCAACTATCTGTTATGTCTTGTTATGTGACCCAGAGTGTTTACTGAATCTGTTAGGATCTAATCAACCGTTATCAGTGAACTCTCTTGCATCCATACTAGTGTCATTACCTAGTGAAAACTATCAGTATTAAATGATTTATTTTTATTATTAATTTACTAGCGATAAGTTGAAAGCTAAAATTTGCTGCCATGTTAACTTAGATTTAAGTACTTAATGTTAGCCTGTAATGTATTTTATAAATTTACCGGATATATTAATCACTATCTTGCATTATCATATATGTACCTAGTGTCCCTATCATTGGCTCTGGCTGTTGGACTTATATAAGGAAATAAAACAATAAATTAAATTAAAATAATAACTTTTTGTATATTTAAAATCCGAAATCAGATTTAGTTCTATCTGTCTCCTTTATATTACTGCTTAGTTTTTTGAGACTGAAAGTTTAACGAGAACGATATCCCCGTATTCCTACAAATATTTTAATTTAAAATTGAGGTATTTTAGGAGTTGGCAAAAATTTACACAGCACACACGAGCATGCATACGTTTAAAATTCTTAGCATTGTTGCCACTTCAATGTGTGGTAATTTTTATACCATGTATATATGTAATATACAAGGTATACTAAGTTTAGTCCCAAGTTTGTAACGCTTAAAAATATTGATGCTACCAACAAAATTTTGGTATAGGTGTTCATAAAATCACCTAATTAGTCCATTTTCGGTTAGTCCATCTCAGGACGTAAAAAGAGAGGGCGAGTTCGTAAATGAGCAACATAGGTCCATTAGGTCTTGGGTCCGTAAAACCCATTTTGTAAACCGTTAGAGATAGAACAAAAGTTTAAATTTAAAAAATGTTATAAAAAATATAAAATATAAAAAGATAAACAACTTTTGTTTGATACATTTTTTCGTAAACATCATTGTTTACTCATGAAGGTGCAAATTAGGCGCAAATTGTATAGTATGTATTATATGTGTAATGTGATAAGAGTCATCAACACTGTCTATACATGGTATTAACTCAGTCAATTGTTTGTTTTCACTTGTTTATTATGCTTTTTGGCTACATATTTAACAATCCGCAAGTTACGATATCTCAATATAGAGAGCTGTTTCAAAATTCTTTGGATATGCTACCAAATTGACTGTGCTGTTATAAACCTCATATCTTAAAAACATAAAGTATTTAATATTAAGGACTTGTAAACTTGGAGTAGTCGGAAAAAATTTTTTTCTAAAATAAAAGTACCTACATAACATATAAAAAAAAAAAAAAAAAATACACGTAAATTTATAAATATAGTGAAGTAAACAAGTGTATAAAGTCTAGTACTAAGTATAAAAAAAAAGTTTTATGCGTAAAAAAGTAAATTTTACACATTAAAAGTTCCCAAGTGTATTATTACAAAATATCATGCCTATATAATTATTCTTCATGTGTGCAAAAAAAGAAATCGTTTTTGCTTTGATGCCAGTAGTATAAAATACCTACACTCTTTATTTATTACATACATATAAATATGTTATAATAAACATTTTCAGATAATGTAGAAATTCTTTTGAAAAAAAAAAAAAACTAGAATTTGTGTTTATTAATACATAAAAAATCCTACGCTGTGATCTTTATGGTGCACATTTGAACTTTCAAACCATCTTTTTTTTTCTCGTGACGCAAAATTTTGGTTTATACTAACGGTCATTTACGACCCTAGAAGCTCAGTTGGTAAAAGCGTAATAAATTCTGTTCGCCGTCACAACAAAAATTTAATTAATAGTTGTGAAGAGCTGGTGTTGTGCATGGTAGATGCATGAAGGTCGTGTACTCAGTCTCTCAAAATAATTGAGGAGCTGATAATGAAATTATCAACCGACGGTGGTAACTGGGCTCTATAGCCTGAGTGTGTCCTGCATGGACAGTCAATATAACCTAACCTAACCTAACCTAACCTAGCTGCTATTAAAAACGGTTCATTTCTCAACCCTTTCAACAAAAATTTAAACAAGCTGTACTTATAAATTTTTCTACGACTACTTTTCTACTCCTAAGTATACTCTAGTTGATATAAAGCATCGATCAAGTTGCCGTACAATACGCATCGAGGAAACGTTTGTTGGAAAATTTATGATCAAAACCTCGACGCTTTTTGATGTAAAATAACAGTTAGATCTGAAGAAAAAACTTGTCTTTATAAATGAGTACTTTAAAAATGTGAGCTAGAACTAAACCTTTTAAAGATACAAGTTATGGTAAAAGTAACTAAAAACTAGTGAAAACAAACAATTGACTGAGTTAATTGTTGGAATACCATATAAAGACAGTCTTGATTGCTCTGTCACATTGCACATACGTAACACATATATAACTGATATACCCATATAATACATACTATACAATTTGCGCATAATTTGCGCTCTCACGGGTAAACAATGATATTTACGAAAAAATGTTTCAAACAAAAGTTGTTTATTTTTTTACGCAAGGAACATTTTTTACACTTTTGTTCAATCTCTAACGGTTTACAAGATGGGTCCTACGGGCCCAAGGCCCAATTGACACATGTTGCTCATTTACGAACTTGACCTCACTTTTTACGTCCTAAACACGCTATAAAAGCTATTTCAGCTTGATATGTCTTTTCGTTTTTAAGTTATCGTGATGACAGACGGGCAGACGACAGACGACAGACAGACAGACAACCGGAAATGGACTAATTAGGAGATTTTATGAACACCTATACCAAAATTTTGTTCACAGTAACAATATTTTTAAGCGTTACAAAATTGGGACTAAACTGAGTATACCTTGGTATATTTCATATACATGATATAAAAGGCCATAAAACCAAATATCTTATCAAGATTCATTCATTCAAGGTTGATTTTACATTCTTAAGAAGAAATGCTTGCAAAAATGAACTATTCAAATCCTATACGGATAAGTAATGGAAAAAAGCCTTGCGGTTGCAGATTTTTTCTTTTAAAAAGCAGAGAAGATCGTATGGCATTTGATGGTAATGTATGATTACATTGAATCGTGCATTCATAAAAATAATATGACGAATAGAGAATGGCTGTAAGAAACGGCGATAGCGTTTTATTCATTAAATGGTTAAATCAATTAACTTTATACACCGTGTTCTCTTATTGACGTCGTCAATATTGAGATCGTCGGCCTACAGAATAAGCTCATAAAGACGAAGGAAAAAGTTATTTACCAATTTTGGATCTAAGCCCTAATTTGGACGCTACAGGTTTGACAAAAATTGATAAATTTTTTCATTCACTGACAGTCATTCGATAACCAGCAGCCAATAATAATCAGTAGATATTAGTAAATATCATTTAATAATTTTCAACTAAAGAAGGGATATAAACTGATTTGATTGGATTATATTATTTTGAAAAAAACAATATAAAAATATTTAATTGGTTTTGGTCAAATCCCACTTTTTATATTTTTATTATATTTTTGCAAGAAAACATTAGATTATAAGTAAAAAAACAAATTACATCACAGTAGATGTGGTTTTAATTTAACGTAAGCAAACAAACCATACCTACTGTGACGTAATTTGTTTTTTTACTAATAATCTAAATATAATAAAAATATAAAAAGTGGGATTTGAATTCCTTCTTTAGTTGAATATTATTGAATGAAATTTACTAATATCTACTGATTATCATTGGCTGCTGGTTATCGAATGATAGTCAGTGAATGAACAAATTTATCAATTTTTGTCATACCTGTAGCGCCAAAATTAGGGCTCAGATCGAAAATTCGTAAATAACTTTTTCCTTCGTCTTTATAAGCTTATTCTGTAGGCCGATGATCTGTAGTCAATAAGAGAACACGGTGTATTTATCGTAACCATACAACAACTGTATTAATTATAAATTAAATAAATTTATTTTATGACATGTCCCTTCAACATTTGAAGAATTGTCATTGCCATATGATAATAGTCATTAATATGAAGGTCGCTGAATAATAATATATTGTTTATATACATGTATATACATGTATATCACTATATTTAACCCCTAAGTGATTATAACGTATTCATTGGAAATCAGAATAGTTTGATCAGCAAGCAAATGGACATTATTTTTAAACTCATATATGTGAAAATAGAATATGTATTTTGGAGTTTTTTCAGTTTCACAAAATAATTAATTCCTCCATTTAAAGATGCATATGTTTCTAAAGTATTTTCAACCTGAACAATAAAGACTCGAACATTGTAATGTATAGTTTAATGGATTTTTTAAAATTAGATTAATGAAGATTTACGTTAAATACTAAATGGAAAATTTCATTTATCGGAAATATAAGTTTTACACGCATTTCCTGCAGGGTTAACACATGTATATATTTATAGGTAGATATACTTCACCCATACCATTGACATATTCATCATCATATTGGTAGCGGCGAACAACATAAATTCATCACTGTATAGTGTGTGGTAAATGCACACTATAGACATCAAGCTAACGATGTCTCAAAATATTCGTCGAATTAATGGGTTTGGTGTAGGTGTTAAAGTCACCTAATTAGTCCATTATCGGTTGTCTGCCCGTCTGTCCGCCTGTCTGCCAACCAGATAACTCAAAAACGAAAAAAGATATCAAGCTGAGATTTTTACACCGTACTCAGGACGTAAAAAGTGAGGTCAAGTTCGTAAATGAGCAACATAGGTCAATTGGGTCCGTAGGACCCATCTTGTAAACCGTTAGAGATAGAACAAAAGTTTAAATGTAAAAAAACCTTCCTTATCAAGAAATAAACAACTTTTGTTTGAAACATTTTTTCGTAAACATGAGTGTTTACCCGCGAGGGCGCAAATTAGGCGTAAATTGTATAGTATGTATTATATGGGGATATCAGTTACGTATGTGTGACATGTATGTATGTGTAATGTGATAGAATAATCAACACTGTCTATGCATGGTATTTCAACAATTAACTCAGTCAATTTTCTGTTTTTACTTGTTTTTTTATAAATTAAATTCAAATAATAAATATTATACATAATATAAATAAAAGTATGAAAGAAATTATTATGAAAACTAAATAAAATTTTAAAATATATGAACAGTATGAATGAAAATTATTTATTGTCTATGAATAAAAATAAATAAAAATATAAAAATATTTTGAAAATGAAATAAATACATGGCAATATATTAAAAACTGTTAACTGAATTGAAAATTATTATTGAAAGTTAAGTTTGATTAAATTTAAAAAATTTATTAAAATATTTATTGTTAAGGATGTTCCCTCGCCAATAATAGAAAAAAATAAATAAGTAGATAAGGATCCGAATTTTTAGTATGTTGTAGTTAACGATACATATTATTAAATAAAAAAAAAAATTGGGTATCTTATCGATCAATTAAGAGAGTTTTTATTAATTAAAAATACACTAAATAACATAAGAATCCTCATATCATGCTATGTTATTTAGTGTATTTTTAATTAATTAATTACTAAACAACACTAAATTATAGAGCAGTACTATCCGTGAGACCTAGACCACTTACATCTGGAACAGGCTATAAGATGTCAGCTCAATATTTCTTTTCGTTTTTGAGTTATCGTGCTAATAGTTGGATGAACGGACATGTGGACAGATGAGAAAGGACTAATTAGGCGATTTTATGAAAATTTGTATTAAAGTTTTGTTCGTATCATGAATATTTCTAAACTTGGGTTATTTTTACTTAAATTTAATATACCTTGATATATTTTCTATATGGATACAGGGTACAAAAAGGTGCACTTTGTAAGAAACATTCAACATTTTGGCTTACTCGAAATTTGAATCTTTTAATCATTGGAAACAGTTTCAACAATAAGTTGAGCTATGAATTTCATTTTGAAAATTTTTTCGAATTTTAACATTAGGATCTTCTACGTCCCAAACGCAGCAACTTGGTTATAAGGCAAGTTTACCTAAATCGACTTCTTTTGTGGTAAATTAGGTCTAGTAGAGCTTTATTCAACTTTTCGGAGCACCATGTTCATTGTAATTACTCTACAACACTAGTTTCCTATGATGTTGGCGTAGTTTTCATTTGAAATTTCTGATTTTATGCAGACTTGTTTCAGATGTTCTCCCAATGAATAAATCAAGTTTGTGACCTCGAGCGTCGAACCGCAACTTGTCAAAAATCGAAAAAACCCGTGAAAATTTCGAGTTTTTTCTGATTTTGGCGATTATAGCCCTAAACGGGTAGATTTTCAAGTACCCTTTTAAAATGTTTTTAAAGTAGACTAAATTTGATACAATATGAGACTAGAATCGTCTCTGAAGACCCAATTGTTTCTGAGAAAAACCCTTTCATAGTTTATCACTTTTTCTTACTTCTCTCTACGCCAGAGGTTAGTGGAACTACCTCCGCTAGAGTAGCTCGAATGACATCTGAAATATTTCAAAAATTGCGAAGCTAGAAAAAATGATGAATTTTGAACAGCTTTTTCTCGGAAACTATTTCGGATTTTTCCATTTTTGACAAGGAGTTCGGCGCTAGAGGTCACAAACTTGGATTATTTATTGAAATAACATCATAAACAAGTGTGCGAAAAATTAGAACCACCGGATTTGATGCAGGCTGTAATGTATAAAGTTAATGTAATAATTGTAGGGATCTTTAAAGCATACTCTGCAAATTTTAGAGTAAACTAGCTTAAAATTTCCACACCGAAGAGTAAAATGACTCCTCTCTTGCATACATAAGCAACTGTTCATTTTAAACTAATACTTTTGTGTTTGAGCGAAATTTATGATGTAAAAAAATGCGCTCCTAAATACTAATATGCAGTTGAAGACACGACTGCAAATAAGTATTATAAGTCGGAATGATAAGCCTACAGTATTTCCTAGAGAAGAAAGGGATATCCGGTAACTATCCGTAGTCCGGCCTATCCAGATACCGGATAGATATCTAATATCTGGGTGAATTCCGGATAATGCAATTCAAAAAATTATCATTACATTAAACACAAGTTTATTTTAATAATCGCACGTCAAAAATGTTTGCTTTATTAATTATTTTAGTACTCAAAATTGACAAGTGGCAAATCTTGAGAACTGCGGCTGTTGATTCAAATTAACTGTCCACCAAATGTATGGGTCGTGATTTCGATCGATTTGATAACTATTATTATCCTTTGCCACTTCATTGAAACAGTTCTGAAAAGTGATATGAGCTTCACGTTTGAAGTTAGATCCAGTTTCATCTTCTTCCATTTGTTTAGCAGATGATGAAAACGTGAAAACGACGTTGATCTGTTACTGTTAAAAGCAGATTCGCCGTAAGAGTTTTTTTTATAATTTCTCATGATTTTCTGTCGGGTTTTTTCAGTTTCAAGAACTCCTAAATGTTCTGACTTGAACCCTGGGTCTTAAAAGGCAGCAATTAGGTAGCTTGGATTCTCTTCTAAGGATTTAAAACGACTTTCCAATAAAGCTTTCAAAGAAGCGCTCATACGAACTAGGTCCAGTGTAGTTTGTTTTTTGCTGATGACAGTTCTTGCGTATCAATCAAATATAAAACGACGGCAACAAATGTAAAAAGGTGTAAAAAAGTGGAACTATCGGTCCGAATATCCGGTAGCCGGATATCAGGGGCTCCGGCCTGGTATTTTGCCGGCCAAACCACTATCCGTGTCATCTCTAGCTATTTACTCTTATTCTTTGTTGAAATCATGACTGCACATTATCAATTTGCCTGATAGAATAATAATGATACATGATCTTTTGTAGCACCTTATACAAATGTATGTTGGATAGATGTGGTAGTTCTAAAATGTGTGCCAACCAATCAAGTTGAATGAAGTTTCTATTCGGATGATATAATTCGATTTAATTAAATTACATTCTAATTAAATTTATGACTTTAACGTTAGACAATTATAATAATAATATCTATGAATTTTACTCATATACAAAATATATTTATCATGAGTTGTATTTTTATTTTAGTAGGAAACTTGTATTTGTAAAAATAAAATATGTACTAGCAGACCAAGCAAGGATTCGTTATTTCTAAACTTGCTCTTCATACAACTATTAAAAAAAAAAAAAATAAATAAACAAATCGTGCAGGATTTGGTCTTTAGTGGCCACACGAATAACTTTCTGGTTAAATCTGGATAAATAATTCAGTGTTAGATTTACAGTAACAAATAGTGCAGGCTATTTATGTAAAATCAGGGTCGTGTATCAAATTTTTTTGAGGACAGTCTGGATAAGATAGCTGATTTTATTCGTAATTTAATTTAGAAAAAGCCATACTTTGAGAACTTGCCCCACGACCTTCATTGTAAACCCCCGTTAAGATCCCGAAAATAGTAAGTATTTTGCGAACATTAAAAAATAGAAAGAAAATATGTCTGTTTTCGGGGTCCCTGAATTCAAATTCGAGTTGAAAATGTGAAAATTCAATATGGCGGCTGAAAAGGCCGTTTCTCGCTGAAAATAGTCTTCTTTACCACCAAAATGTGGCGAATTTAAACAAAAATTAAAAGGGCAATTTTGTATCGTTTCCAAAGATAATTCATTTAATGGATAGTGGTAGCTTGGAGAAGGCTCTAAGGAAAAATGTAATTAAATGAAGAGTGTTCTCAGATATGTTTAAGTGCGAGTTTAGGATTCCGTACCCGAAAAACTTGTCACTTTCACTTGTTTTAATTATATATATAAAATATGGAAAAATATAAAGTTACTCCTAGTTTATGCAAGAGGGGCACACACATGAAAACGCAAATAAATTATAAGTTTAATTTCAATTTTCGGGATGAAAATAACATCTATCAGTAAGTCAAAATAGCGTATTAAATTCAATGTATTTCACTAAGCTGGATGCATTTGTTATAATGCAATGTTTATTATAAACAACGTTCTTGATAGTCTATAATAGTCTACAACAGGTCGTTAAAAAACTTCGACTTATCATTGAACTATTTTATATAAAATATTATTTCTCCCACCTAAGTTAAAATCTTTAACTTAATCTAAGAAGTGCATGGAACACTACAATATGTACTTAGCTAAGATTACATGGAAAACTAAACTGGTAAAATTTTTTGTCGACAAATGGAGAATAAATAAGTTGCATATGTCTTTGGTGCAAGTACTTAAACTTTAATTACAATAAATAAGATGCAGATCGAATTGATGTTTTGCGCACACCCCGCTAACATTGGCAAAATTATAGAAAAATGACAGATATCAGCCTGCATATAACTATCCTGTTGTTCCAATAAAATCCACAAAATTTATAGTGATTTCAACTAATGAGGTACCGTTTGAACCGTCGCGCGGTCCAATACCAAACTATAGGTGACCAATTTTAATATATCTGCATATACGAATGTAAAACATCACAAACGCATAAAATGATATAATGTTAGATAGTCCAAAGAGTTCAATAGTAATCAATCTCTCTCAATCTTTCCATTTAGTCTGTTTAATTTTTTACTATTCAGTAAGATATTGATGACTTCAGCGTTTGGGAGCTTCTCAAGACGAGCCAAGAAACTGTTACTTAACCGTGCAATTACTTTACGCATTGTGGGCCCTTCGAGACTACGATGAATGTCATTATAACGCACACACCACGGAGATTCACTAAATGCTTGTAAGAGCTTTGATTAAAAACGTTGAAAATTTTCGATGTTTTTGTTGCTTTAAGTTCCCTCAAATTGAATGTACTTGAAAGTATTATTGCCCATTAACAAAGGTAGCCGCTACATCACAGATGTTCTAAGTACATGGAGGTGATTCCACAGCCGTTTTTGATGTGTTCAAATCACTAGGACTTCCAAAATTGGGGTATTTCCCGTTTTCAGTTCGGTGGAATGAATTTTTACTATTTTGTTGCCAAGTTTGTTGATTGAGAAGATGGGCTTGTGGTTGGGATCGTTTTTTAATTCGACATTGGTAGTGGTTCTTGCGTTTGGCTATGTTTAATGCTGGAGACGTTTTCATCAACGCACTGACGTGCCGACAAATCAGCAACAATGTCTTCGGATGACTGCATAATTAAATAAATTAATTTTTCAAAAATTACGCGTTTTAATATATAAACATTGGAAAAATAATAAAATAAACTTGTAAATTAAACATAATAGGTTATTATTGAAAATTTAATTATTGAACAATATTATGAATAGATATTAAACGTTCTAAGATAAATATTTGAGCATGGTAGCAATAAATACCATTTGCACGTAAAAATAGTACTTTGGTTGCATACTTAGTACTTAGTCCTGAAAATATATCTTGGAAATACTTTTTATTGACAAACATACATTTGAAATTACTTAAGTGAGTTTGCTTTGACGAGTTTACCACAAATTTCACGAAAATTTAATAACATAATGAACAGACATTAATTTTCTTAGTTTTTCCCGGAAGTATGAGCAACTAATATATAATTTTAGTACAATGATCACAACAAAGAGTAAAAATAGTACATTTTCGAATAACTATTAACTTTTCTTAATATGTCGAAAATATGATTATTTTTAAAGCTTTATGATATAATAAAATAATCTATACACACCATTTATTTTTTCAGAAGAATTTGTTTTTTTGCTTATGTAAAGTTTTCAGTTCAACTTCTTTTATAACAAAATCAATAATATACATCGTAAACAAGTAAACTTATAGGCAGGCGTTATTTAAATTAGAAAGAAAACAAACAAAAAATTGAAAATGTCTCTTGCCACATAAACAAATAATAAACTTTTAAATAAAAAATCATAACGCAAAGAATATTATGGATTAATATGAATGCATAGTATGCTATAGGATATGTATATTTATAGTCCACACACGTAGGATTAAATATCACTGATTTACACAGATGTGTTCCATGCTTTACAAAACTTACTTAAAAACTCAAATTTTAAAAATAAAAATAGTTCAGTTCAAGATTTATATTCCTTTCCGCTACGTTTTCCTATCGATATGTATATTTTATATCAGTCAGTATTTTATATTAAGGGAAAAACCTGCTTTCATATATAATTTTCCCCATATCAACCAGTTTTTTACTGGTTTGTAGTTTATTTTTTATACTAGAAAAGTATCCACTTAAGGGAAAAATAGTTCGGTTTACTTTGTTGAGCGTAAAATTTTCGACCGATCTATAAATTTTTATGTTTGACAATCTTTCGCATTTTCGGAAAAAAATATATTTATTTTAAATTTTTCACGTTTTCCACAGTTTTTTAGAATTTTTTAAAAACTGTGATTTCACGGAGAATATTCCAGTTTAAATTGTGTAAAATTTACTGTTGATATATGCTTGGTTTTTCCGTTTTTAATTTTCGCCACTAAAGCGTACAAAAAAGACATGTGTGTATGTATAGGTCGTATAATGTTGAAAAATAAATCACAATCACCAAGTTTTATTGGTCATGCAAAGCTGGAAATTGATGGATAATTCCATAAACTAGATAAAACAGAAAAGAGGGAAAAAATATTTTTAATTACATTATTTGGCTTAAAAACGACGCATTTTGTTTGGAAAAGCGTCAATACCAGATACAATTGAATTTTTATTTCCTATTAATCTTCTGGTATCGTACTTTTCTGACGGATTCTCTGGAAAAATTATGAAAAAATTACATTTATCTAGCAAAGAATAAAATATATAATTTCTGCTAAAATTTTTTTGTCGATATGCAAATAGTATGTATATGTTTTTTTTTCGCGTTTTAATGACAAAAATGAAATTTTTTTTTTTTAAATTAAAGATTTTTTCAAAAATACGAAAAACTGAAAAAATTAAGATATACAATACAAAAATAATTTTACGCTCAGCAACTTTTTGTGTGATTCTGGTTTTTTTTAATACCTATGCATAGTTTTGGAGTGAATTGGAAAAACTACATTTTTTTCTTCGTATGTGAATATTTTCATTACACAAATAAAAAACTAAAACTTGGTATTTCTTAGATTTTCAACCAATTTGAGTGGACTATTTATATATGATGCATTGTAGTATTGTAAAAGTACGTAAACGTTAAGTACTTTTAAGTATTATGTGGTGTGGAACAAACTTTTATTTTTCTGTGTATTGTTACATTCATACTGAAATAAAGATTATGCAGATTTTTTTTATTCAAATAAAAAAAATACGTTCTTTATTTTGGAATCAAATTGATTTCTAATAAAAAAGTCACCCACACTTTTTCTAAACGAATTTAAAAAAAACGTACATAATTTGAATAATATTGGATAATTCATTTTATAACATTTTCATTTTAACAAATGTTAATTTTCAAAATTTCAACGTTTCGTTGATTATTTTCAACTTCTTCAGGTAATATTCAAACTATACCCTTACAAGAATTAAATATAAAACAATATAAAGGCTTAAGATATTAATATTTGAATTATGGTTTTATGTATCTGATCTGTAACGGACTGAATTTAGAGCTTGTATTGAGAGATCAATGCACTCAAATTAATTTTCAGATATTTTTTTTAACATCCATTATACTTCAACTTTGTCAAACTGGTAATTATAGACACTAATCAAATGATAGGAACCTAATTCTGTTTATTAACTCCCAAGCTTACAATCCGTTTTATGTAGTCCAATTTTAATTTGTTGTTGTCCATTTTTGTTTAGTCTGACTTACATAAGTTTTACCATACGAGCAATCACGAGAATTTATACACCAATACTTTGAATAAAAGGTGTAGTAAGCCTATCTATGATGTGTAGAAAATTATTAAAAAATATTTTAAAATGCAAGTTGATGTTTTAGAAAGTTTACAGCTAATTTTTTCAGTACAAAATTTAAAAAAAAACAGGGAAACGTTCTTTTTAAATTCTCGAAAAAATGTAAAGATATGTGTATAGATTTATTTCCCTAGGGCGGCGCCTTTCAGGCATTTTCTACTTTTTTTTTTCAAACCGGAGCTATCTATTTTGAGTAGCAGATTCTAATTCTTTGTCTAAAAAATCAACTTTTAATACGAATATACGAATAACTTGAATGTGATTGAATCAGGTGCCAAAAATTGACAAGAAAAACATTTTCAGACAAAAGTTGTGTTTTTTTTTGTGACAAAAAACCAGAAGCTGCCATTTCATGTAAGTAATCCCATTTAAAAAAACAAAGTTGACTCCTTTTTTATCCGAAGGGAAAATCAGAAAACCCATATTTTACCGTTTTTTGATATTTGAATCCCTTTTTGGAAAAATTAAACGTAAAATTATTAAAAAATCACCTGTATCTATTTTTTTATTAAATGCATAAAATTTTTATCTCCGTAAAAAAGCATCCAAAATGCGAATTTTCATAAAATTCTGACTGTATTCGTTTGTCCATCATTTGCCCATATTTTTCCACCCAGAAATTGTTGTTTGGAAACTCAATTTTAAATTATGAGGAAATTATTTGAATATATAGAAAGAACAATGTTCAAATATACGAAATCAAGACTTTGAGAGTGTATATTTGGCGTGATATTCGCCAGAAGAGAAAACTTAAGGCTAGTTATATTTATTAACGTCAAAGTACATGTAAATCATATAAAAATTCATCCAAGTTTTATCAATGTCATTTCCCATAAATACTCTGTACAATACTCTTCACTCATGAATTCCAATATTAGCAAGTGGAAATTGTATTTTGGAGAACTCGAAAAACAGATTATAATAATCCAATGAAAACTTTAGTTAAACATTACATCAACAAATTTTTGATTGTCTTTTGATTTTGTACTTTTATTTATTAAGTTACTTGTCATGAATTATTTTATTACGATCAATCATGTAGTTATTATATGTTTGTCCTGACATAATAATTTCTTCCTGTTCAGGAATAGTTTTTTCAAAAATCCCATATCAAAATTAATATTTAATTTTCAATAACATACATCTCTTTTATTATTACAAAATTTATTTTTGTATTAAATAACCTCTGACCAGTATCTCTAATCTACCTATGTAAGGGATGCCTATTTCCGTCCTTTCAATGACATATGTTATTTTCTTCGCAGTTAAGACATAATATACTCGACCCAGATACGTGACATTTAAACAATCAAATAGGAAAACATGTAAGTTTCTATTTCAAGAAGAACGTGTTAATTTTTTTTTATTAAAATGAAAGACAACTAAAATCATCCATAACTTTTTTCTCAAATAATCGGAAACCTTGATTTATTTTGCTTGATGTTGGACATTTATTTGAATGTGGCATTCATCGGCTTAGTTTTTAGGGATATCATTAACTGGGAAACTACATTTATGGGGAAGATGTCTTTGCCTAATTATTGCGTAAATTTTAGGCTTTACCCTCATTATATAGAGTGTATCTAGAATATAGAATAGCAGAAAAATGGTGAAAAGAGGATGAATAAATGCGACGAAAGTTTCTATGTCCTTTTTTCATCTGACGCACCGCACGATTTAGAGCTTCGTTAAAATCATTTTTAATTTTAATAATTTCTCGATTATTTTTATAGTGCAGGCTCTGGATGGGGTTGAGTGTGAAAAATATGACTACCGCATTTCGTCAATTTATTCTTGATCAGAAAAGCTTATAGATTAATATTCTGTTATGCTCAGGTTTCGATAGCAGGTAGGCATGGTTGATGCAGTAATTCATAACAAACAACTCTTTTTTTTTTATTCGCCTAAATACGATATACAGAAGCAGGTATTTTCATGAACACGTCACCAAGGAAAACAATGTAGAGATCAATTGTTTCAAAAACTAGTGCAGGCGGTCGTGCGGAAAACTCCTTTTCTAGGAAAGCTTTTAAAAAATCATTAGCCATCTCCCAAAAATTTCCGAGTTGATTATCAAAATCCGGTAAATTAACCCCACTACAATTTCTTGAAACATTTTTTTGTTAACATCATTGTTTTTCCGTGAGGGCGCATATATGGGGAAAACATTGGGGTCAATTTTCACCAAAATTGTTAAAGTTTGTAGTGTTTTTTACAGTGAAAAAAAAAGTATTAAAATAATCATTATCCACCTCCCAAAATTTTCCGAGTTAATTTACCTCACTAAAATTTGTTGAAACATTTTTTTGTAAATATCATTGTTTTCCCGTGAAGGCGCAAATATGGGGAAAACTTTGGGTCCAAATTTCTCAAAAATTTTAAAAGATAGAGATTTGAAAATTTATAGGTAACTTCACCTAATAAGTCTTGTTCAAAATTTTGGAAATCAGAAGAAAAAGTTTAATATTTCGAAAAATATTCAAAAACTATAACAAATGGGTCGATGTTTTTAATTTTCCTAATTTAATAAAAAATAATGCAAACACTTATCAATACTGACTATACAGGGTATTTACACAACTAATTCAGTCAACTGTTTATTTTCACTTTTTTAAATTTTAATTTTATAAAGTGTGTATATGCTTGACAGCTTTTTTAAATGTCGTGTTTAAACAAACTTTATTTGAAATTTTAAAAAAATATCCTACGCAGCATTCTAAAATAATATCCTCAGAGTCGTTTAATTTCAGTATCAACATACATACTTCTATGTCTTACGTGCGATGATGCTACACAAAATATTATAGGAAAAAAATATATACGAAATATAAAACACAGCAACTCAATGATAATGTTTTAGAACATTGAGAACGGCTACAGAGTTAGAGAACTTTGTCCATTTTCATAATATTAACAAAGCTAACAGTTAGGTAAAACACATACATACACAAACATACACATATATTGAGCTTAGTGGCGCATGATTTTTATTTTCCAATATATGCGCATGTGCCATCTCATTATTATTTGAAAGCGCCCCCGCAGCATCTTGGTCCATGCCCGGGCTGCTCTGCAGTAGTTGGATTCTGATACTTCAGTGTTATACAAATCACAGTATCGTTACATAAACCAACAACATCCTCTTACAAATAAAATACGATCTGTTATCAAATACAAGTTCGAATATTTCAAAAGTTTTCTATTTCAAAACTTTGAAAAAAAAAAAATTGAATTTTTTTTTCTGTGAAATAAATCAAGTGATAAAAAAAAATTTTACTTATCTTTTTGAGTTTTTTCAAAAATTTTGTTCCCATGTAAAAATTTAATGGAATTGATATAATAATTGTTAAACTTAGGAATTGATGGTGAAATTCTAATTAAGTTAAGTAAACTTATATAATTACAAAAAAAAATATTTTTTACAGTGATTTTTTGTGTCATTTTAGTAAAATAAAGTTTGTTCCTAACATACAAAAAAAGTTTTTTGAACTTCAAAAATTTTGTTTATTGTGAAAAGAACTTCAAAGTGAGATAACGTTTAAGTGAGATTAATATTAAAAATCCTGTACTGCTGACGCCTATTTGTTTTTATAGTTTTAAGTATAAATATATCAGTTAATCCTACAGAAAACAAAACACATAGAATTTTTATATTTAAAAGTTTCTTCTATAACACCATCTGTGACAAGGCGGGCGAGTGTAAAATAAATAAGGTATTGTATATTATTATCCTTAATTTTATTATACATATAAGGAAAAATACAAAGGTGTGAAATAAAGGAATGTTTTTTGAAATGGTTAAAAGGTTTGGAAAAGTTAGGAAAGAGATTCAGTTCGCTCTTTGTATAGCGTTTTAGTTTTGTATGTATTTTTGTGTATACACGCACGTATGTACGTTTGTGTGTGTTCTGTGTATACTATACTCTATATATATATATTTAACATCCAACCCTTTTTTCTCGGGTTATGATTGCGTATCTACGTGTTTCGAGCAAAAAAAAAGTAAATAACATACAATACATTGATTTTGATAAAATGGAAAAATTAAATGAAAATTAACTTCGATTTTCTTTTATATTATTTTATTTTTAGATTTTTTTTGTAAAATACATTTCTAGTTCAATGTTAATGAAAAACTGTTTTAAACAATTCAAATTTGCGATTTGGGGGGGGGGGGTTACGTATGTATTTTAAAAGCAAGAGTTAGTAAGAAACAGAGGTTATCATTTTGGCGGTAAAGACCTAATATCTCCATCATTTTGACATCCTTCATTAAGTTTTCAATTCTCGTAAATAAATAGGACCCCAGGTAATCATAATTTTTCGAATCACAAAGAGATTTTATAATGGTAAATTTCCGATTTCATAGAAAAGGTTATACAATAGGTTCGTTTATTGTATTTAAGGAGCACATAATTTTTAAAAATTTCTCAGGTTGTAAAATATGAGTTACTTAATACATTATTAAGAACGCTTCCCAAATTTCTGAACGATTAGAGACTTTTCCGATGAGGTTAAAAAATTCAAATGAATTACAAAGCGTAAAATGTGAATATACAGCAGTCACTCAAAAATTTTGATTTTGATCAATGTTTTAAATTATTCAGGAACCGTTCATTAATTAGTAAAGATTTGTTGAAAAACATTAAATCCAAAGGAATTCACAACATTAGTTATTATTTTAGTTTTTAGAAATTATAACTTAGGATGATATATTTTCAGAATATTATTTTAGTAAGGAATTTTCTGCTACGAAAAGTGAATGAATGAAACTCAAATTCTGACTAATTCTGAACCAAAATGCTTGGATGAAGCTTCATAAATACAAAAAAGTAGTATATAGCTCCTTCGGAATCCGAAAATAAAAATCAGTGAAAATTGGTCGGTATTGTAAAAAAAAGTATTTTTAAATAGTTAAATTTGAATTTTTATTCAACGGAAAAATTTAAGGGATACTTAAATACTTAATACCTCTTGCAGTAAATTTTTAGAATTTTACAAAGTTTCTAAACATCGAAAAAATATATATTAAAGAGAAAATCGTACATTAAACGATATAAAAGATTTAAATTTTTCAACTCCAAAATAACTAAAGGTACTTCACTTTTGAGTATTTATAATTAAAAATATTTCTATTCACATATATTTCCACTTGTTACGAATTAGGTATACTTAAAAAACATTCCAAAATAATTCTTCTTTTAAAAACTTTACCAACAAAAAGATACTGCTTTAAAAGATTTTGACTTTTAAAGATTTCTACTTCAAATTAAATTTAATTCTCAAATTTATCATAAGAAAACCAATGGTGATAAATATTTTGGACAGAAACGGATGATTATTTGCTTTCATTCTACCATTAATTTCCTACTTCTCAATTAAGCTTAGCGATCGCTGAATTTTAATCTTTTCGGTTTTAATTTTAACGGGTCACATAAAATTATAGAAATAAATATATTTTTGTACCATTTTTCTTGTGACAGAGTATCTTCTTCATTTTAAAGTTGACATATGCTTGAAAGTCAATAAATAAATTCAATCGAAGAAAATGTTAATTTCAAAGGCATACATTTTATACCGGCATCGTATTCGATTTAAGTTTTCAGATTTAATTTAAACCTCATTCTGATTCATTATTAACAAAAATTAGATGAACAATTTAAATTAGAAAGTTGTTATTTATAAATTTTTTGTTCGAAACATTTTTTTGTAAATCGAATAGTTTAGATAGTACTTAATTGATAGCAAAAGTCTATCTTTTTGTACGTTTGTTCATTCAATTGTCTTTATAGAAAAACAAACCATTTTTGTAGGATTTATTAGAAATTACAATTTTGATACGAAAAAACAATTTTAGGTAGAACTTTTCAGCCCGTCTTTGCCTAAAATGTAAGGTTTGTGGAAAAAAATTTCGAGCAAAAATCGTTTCCTTTTTAATCAATAACAACTTTCTTATTTAAATTGCTCATCTATCGATTACCAGTTATGAAGTAGAGGGAGCTTTTCATTGAGATTGAAAACGTAGGTCAAGTTTAATGTCTGTGTAATATGTACGCCTACACACCCAACATAATTATCGTGAGCATTTTATCGATGAAAGTTATTTTTCGAGTTTCAAGCAAACTCTACCAATGTTGAAAAAATTCCAAAGGGGAATTTTTTTTTTTTTTTTTAAATTAATTTAAATAGAAATTTTAATTTTATAAATAATAGATTAATAAGTAATTCATATTTAATATTATATTCACAAGTATTATGATAACGTTATAACTGTTCGCTTTACCTTGCTCAACCCAGCCCATATCCTT